>NC_091151.1:32725761-32780761 GCF_040958095.1 Procambarus clarkii
ATATTAAAGCACATTGGTATATTAAAGCTCTGGTTGATTACATTGACAACTTGATTGGTAATTTTAACAAGATTAACAGACACAGTACAGCAAATTGATAGCACATATAAGAAGACAGCAATGATCACAATGGTAAAGATGTTCGGATTGGGTACATAAAGATAGGGAAATTGGGTAGCAATAGATACAGTGCAATTTTAAAGCAACAAGGTAAAAAAACTATGCAGATGAGATTAGGTACTTTTTAGTTTTGTTTTTGAATGACGCAAAAGTTGGACAGCTTTTCAATTCATTAGGGAGTGAGTTCCATAGACTGGGTCCGTTTATTTGCATAGAGTGTTTACACAGATTATGTTTGACTCTGGGGATATCAAAAAGATATTTATTTCTGGTGTGGTGATAATGGGTCCTATTACATCTGTCCAGGGAAAGTTTCAGAGCAGGATTTGCGTTTAAGAACAGGGTTTTGTAAATGTAATTGACACAAGAAAATTTGTGGAGTGAGATTATGTTTAACATGTTAAGGGAGTTTAATAAGAGGGCTCAGTGTTGTCTGAAAGCAGAATTTGTTATTATTCTGATAGCAGATTTTTGCTGGGTGATGATGGACTTGAGGTGGTTTGCAGTGGTTGAACCCCATGCACAGATACCATAATTAAGATAGGGATAGATTAGTGCAAAATATAGAGATATGAGAGCAGAGTTAGTTACATAATATCTGATTTTGGAGAGTATCCCAACTGTTTTAGAGACTTTCTTAGTTATGTGTTGTATGTGGGTGCTGAAGTTGAGTCTCTTGTCTAGGAATAGGCCAAGAAACTTTCCATCATTTTTATTGCTAATGTTTACATTATCTATCTGAAACTGAATTGCATTTGTAGATTTGCTTCCAAATAAAATGTAGTAGGTCTTTTCTATGTTAAGTGTTAGTTTATTGGGTGACATCCATAAGTGAACTTTTTTTAGTTCATTATTAACAACATCATTTAGTGTATGTGGGTTGGGGTTAGAGTAGATGAGGGTAGTGTCATCAGCAAACAAAATAGGTTTCAGAATGTTAGAGACATTAGGCAGATCATTGATGTATATAAGAAATAGGAGAGGTCCCAAGATGCTGCCCTGTGGCACTCCAATAGTTATTAGTTAAGTGGGAGAGGTTATATTATTGATGGTACACATTGGAGTCTGTCACTAAGATAGGATTGGATATAGTCCAGTGTATGACCATAATGGTTGACCTTCCAAATGCCTCCCAACACCTCAAACCAATTCTATTTGCTGACGACACAACCTTCATTTACTCCAGTCCTGACCCCCTTGCTCTAAATGTCACAGTAAATACTGAGCTAAATAAAGTCCATCTTTGGCTAACTGCCAACAAACTCACCCTTAACATTGACAAAACTTTCTATATTCTGTTTGGCAATAAATCCTCTAATCAAATAAATCTCAAAATAAACAATACCCAAATTTGTAACAAATTACATGGCAAATTCCTTGGCATTCTCATTGCCACAAGATGAATTTCCAGGGACACATTCTAAACATATCAAAAAAAGTTTCAAAAACTGTGGGCATTCTATCTAAGATCAGATATTATGTACCACGCCCTGCCCTGGTGACTCTCTATTACTCCCTTATCTATCCATATCTCAACTATGGTATTTGTGCTTGGGGCTCTACTACCCAAAATCACTTACGTCCTCTAATTACTCAACACAAAGCTGCTATTAGGACAATATCCAACTCTGGCCCCAGACATCACTCGGTACCCCTACTCAAATCTCTGAATATGTTAGACATTAAGTCACTGCACATTCTCTCATGTGTATTATACATATATAAAACGCTAAACTATAATGCCAATCCTGATCTTAAAAGCTTCATAGAAGGTTGTAACAGAACCCATGAGCACCACACCAGAAATAAATACAGTTTTGATATTCCTAGAGTACGACTTAATCAAACTAGAAATGCTCTACAAATCAAGGTGCCCAGAATGTGGAATGACCTTCCCAACCATGTTAAAGACTGTACCTCTCTCAACCAGTTTAAGATAAAAACTAAACACTACCTAATAAATTCCCTGTAACCTACCTTACCCCTCTATTGTCAACCCATGTCTATTTTTTTTTTTTTTAATGAACACTAGCTGTTTGTCAACCTATTGTATTTGTGCTGCTTTTCAGTCATGTTCCCCCTTTTTTTTTTATCTTTATTTGTATTTGTTCTCAACACATTTTATTCTTTATGCTCAATTTGTATTAAGTTCTAGATATTAATGTTTTTCCTGCCCGAAACGCATTGCGTAATAGTGGCTTTAGGCTTTGTATGTACTAGCTCTATCTATATATCGATCCATTAATGTAACATCACTTGTATGTATGTACCTTACCTGAATAAACATATTTATTTATTTATTTATTTAAATGGAAACAGGCCCAACTATGGGATGGGTTAACCCAAGTATCGCGTTTCCAAAAGGGTCGCCCATGTTGGAAAAGACGAACGCCGAAAGAATATTGTTGAAAACATCTTGATAACTCATTAAACCAAAATTATTTATTAGTCAGAAGAAACACAAAAACGCAATCTATATGTAAAACCTCTACCAGACAAATATTTTAAGTAAAACCGAAGATATTTGTAGTTTTATAAAAGGGGCAGTTTTCATTGCTCGTCGAGTTCGAAAACCGCAGCATTCATCTCAGAACCATGCCTATTTCACGCAGATTCCTTAATAAACGTAAGAGTTTTATATGTCACAAGAAAGATATAAATATAAGCTTCATTCTAAATACCTTACCATGGGCATATTTAAATTTAAAGCGAAGATACGTGTACTTTTATAATAACCGAGCTCCGACCTCGGACAGAATGATCGACCGAGCAACTCTCTCTCAGAACAATGTTTATTTCACGTGAATTCGTTAATAAACATATATGTTTTATATGTCTCAAGAAAGGCAGACATATAAGCTTCACTTTAAACACTTTACCATAGACATATTTAAAGTTCTAATGAAGATACATGTATTTTAAAAATTACGGAGCTCCCACCCCGTACAGACTGAACGACAGAGCAACTCTCTCTCAGATCAATGCTTATTTCACGTAAATTCGTTAATAAACACAAATGCTTTATATGTCTTAAGCAAGATAAAAATAAGAGCTTCATTTTAAATACATTACAATAGACATATTTATAGCTCAAGTTAAGATACATATGTTTTTATAGTAGCGCTCAGTAGCTTGTCGGGCATGGAGTGCAGACGCCTACGCACTTGCCGATATATTCTATAATTAACAAAGATACGCTAATAAAGCCTAAATCTTATATGCCTCCAGAAAGACCGAGATATGAACATTATTATGATTGCACCAAATGAAATATATCATGTTCGAGAACAAAGATATATAAATTTTAAATTAAGTTTCGACTCTTGCTCGGGCGAGAGAGATGGGGCGACTCTCGCCCCATCTATTGGAGATTCTGTCCACTAAAGAACAAAAGCTACTCGAACCTTTGTAACGTACGTTTATGTTACGTAGTTGGGTTGATTAGATACACAGTGTTTAGTGGGTTTCATATTTATTTAGTAGTCCTGGATACAGTAGTGTCGTAGACGTTGAAACGAAGCCTGGAGCAGAGCAGAGAGCTGAGTGAGGCCGGAGTCGTGGAGCTCTATGTGGGAGAGCATGGCGGCTCGATTTTTTTTTTTTTTTTTTTTTTTTTGAGATATATACAAGAGTTGTTACATTCTTGTACAGCCACTAGTACGCGTAGCGTTTCGGGCAAGTCCTTAATCCTATGGTCCCTCAGATCCCCTGCCGCGAAGAATCGTTTTTTCATCCAAGTACACATTTTACTGTTGCGTTAAACAGAGGCTACAGTTAAGGAATTGCGCCCAGTAAATCCTCCCCGGCCAGGATACGAACCCATGACATAGCGCTCGCGGAACGCCAGGCGAGTGTCTTACCACTACACCACGGAGACTGCCACTGATTGAGAATTGTGAGTGTCTGAACTCGGGGAGCGAGAGCGTGGCGGCTCGATGCGGTCGTAGTCTGCTGTCTGCTCTGTGTCGAAGCTGTAGCGTCTTGGGTCGATTAGGACTGTACACGCCGAGTGCTACAGTGTTGACTGTGGAAATTGAACTGTTTTCTATTCATCAAATCGTTGCTTATATGGTGATTACACCTCAGCTTCCTCTAACAAGGTGAGAAGAGTATTACCTGTAATTGGGGAAAGGATTGTAGCTTCTGTAATTAGTTATGCTATTAAGATAATGAGATAATGGAGCAAGTATAAGATTAACTCGCTACAGGACTCCCCCTGCCAGGGAATGGAAGCAATGCAATATAACAAAAATGCGAGGCTACTGTTCCTGGGTCGCTGTGGAACATGTAGTCCGGTACCAAAAAATGCAGGCAGTGTGTGGACAAGCTCGGTGTAGCAGGAGAGAAGAATGTTCATGATTGTTGCGTCCTTGGGTCGTTGGTGGAGCATTTAGATCCGGGGCGGATGGGCTCGGGCACCAAGACAATAGGAGGTAATGTAGCCACGTAGTTAGGACAACGAGGGAATTACTGCTAGAGCTGAATTGTCCTGGAGGCGACGAAGAGTCGGTAACGCAAGCTGTAAGTCCTGTACTGCGCAAGGTGCTTGAGTCGGCAGAGTATCAGAATGCAGTGAACGTGCAGATGAATCTGAGGAAAGAGCAGCTGTCGTGGGAGTCCCTGTAGAACAAGCAGTGCCCTGGCAGCGACGGAGAGTCGACAGGACAGGCTGTAGATTCCACATGATGTAGTTGTTGATGAAACTGTCAGATGAGTGAGAATTTATTTATTTATTTATTTATGCATATACAAGAATGTACATAAGGAATGTGAGGATACAAATATGGTAATTACAGTCTTGTAAAGCCACTAGCACGCGCAGCGTTTCGGGCAGAGTCCGAAGTAACGATCGTAGAGCATCAAGCCGTAGCAGATGAAAATGCAGAGATGATCGCGATGAAAATCATAGCTGTGGCGAGGGTGTTGGCAACGTTCCATGACAGGTGGCGGCGGTCCACAGCAAGCAGCAGCAGTAGAGGTCCAGTGAGAGTCCATGTTGTAGTCCGTCGTGGCTGGGTATCGTCGAAACTCTCTGGGGTCACCAATGTAACGTACGTTTATGTTACGTTGTTGGGTTGATTAGATACACAGTGTTTAGTGGGTTTCATATTTATTTAGTAGTCCTGGATACAGCAGTGTCGTAGACGTTGAGACGAAGCCTGGAGCAGAGCAGAGAGCTGAGTGAGCAGCCCGTCCTCCAAACAAAGATCCAAAAGTGATTCCATGCACCCACCAAATCCCCTGTTTATGAATGAAAAGCGGTTTACACACCAAACCGCAAACACGACTCACAACTGCTGACGTTCGAACATATCCGGAACAAGTGCTTCACTGACGAATTTTGTTCGAATCACAACGCTGTAAATGCTTCACCCACGTACTACAAATACAAATAATCGCCAACAGAACCTAAACACCTGACCTATGCCTATATATACACACTATGCTAATATATTATAATATTAATTTATACTTGAGAAAATCCCCGTTTTGAATGAACAGCATGTTAAAATTTATGAATGCGTCTGTGGGGTCGACCGCTGAATCTGCAACCCGTCCTCGACTCAAGTCCATTACATCCAGCGGTCGACCCCACAGACGCATTCATAAATTTTAATATGCTGTTCATTCAAAACGGGAATTTTCTCAAGTATAAATTAATATTATAATATATTAGTATATTGTGCATATATAGGCATAGGTTAGGTTAGGTTAGGTGTTTAGGTTCAGTTGGCGATTATTTGTATTTGTAGTACGTGGGTGAAGCATTTATAGCGTTGTGGTTCGAATAAAATTCGTCAGTGAAGCACTTGTTCCGGATATACCTAAAGCTGTACCTAAAGCCTATTAATTCCACTGACGTCAATGAGATAATCCTTTCCCTTAAAACCAAGTCTAGTGCCCTTGAGGAGATACCAACTTTAATTTACAAAAAAGCCTCCAGATCTTTAGCCCCTGCTATTGCTTTGCTCTTTAACAAGTCACTTGAACTCCAAACCTTTCCAGATATTCTAAAAAAAGCGAGAGTAACCCCTGTCCACAAATGTGGTGATCTCACAGATGTTAACAACTACAGACCTATATCAATCCTGCCAAACTTGTCAAAAAATTTTGAAAAACTAATCTATAAGCAGCTTTACACATATCTAGCCAAACACAATGTACTTAGCCCTTGCCAATATGGCTTCAGACCCAAAAAAAGCACTAACGATGCATTTATTAGTATGCTTAACTCGATTCATACAGCTCTTGATAAAAATGAGTTCCCTGTTGGGTTATTTGTGGACCAGCGTAAAGCTTTTGACACTGTCAACCACCAAAACCTTCTTCTTAAATTACATCATTATGGAGTCAGAGGACACTCCCTGCAATACCTCAAATCCTACCTTACTGACAGGCTCCAATATGTTTCTGTGAATAATACAATTTCTCCCACCCTACCCATCAACATTGGTGTTCCTCAGGGCAGCATACTTGGCCCTCTTCTCTTTCTCATCTACATTAATGACCTTCTAAATGCCTCCCAACACCTCAAACCAATTCTATTTGCTGACGACACAACCTTCATTTACTCCAGTCCTGACCCCCTTGCTCTAAATGCCACAGTAAATACTGAGCTAAATATAGTCCATCTTTGGCTAAGTGCCAACAAACTCACCCTTAACATTGACAAAACTTTCTATATTCTGTTTGGCAATAAATCCTCTAATCAAATAAATCTCAAAATAAACAATACCCAAATTTGTAACAAATTAGATGGCAAATTCCTTGGCATTCTTATTGACCACAAGCTGAATTTCCAGGGACACATTCTAAATATATCAAAAAAAGTTTCAAAAACTGTGGGCATTCTTTCTAAGATCAGATATTATGTACCACGCCCTGCCCTGGTGACTCTCTATTACTCCCTTATCTATCCATATCTCAACTATGGTATTTGTGCTTGGGGCTCTACTACCCAAAATCACTTACGTCCTCTAATTACTCAACACAACAAGGGGTGCCTCGTAGCCTGGTGGATAGCGCGCAGGACTCGTAATTCTGTGGCGCGGGTTCGATTCCCGCACGAGGCACAAACAAATGGGCAAAGTTTCTTTCACCCTAAGTGCCCCTGTTACCTAGCAGTAAATAGGTACCTGGGAGTTAGTCAGCTGTCACGGGCTGCTTCCTGGGGTGTGTGTGTGTGGTGTGGAAAAAAAAAAAAAAAGAAGTTAGTAAACAGTTGATTGACAGTTGAGAGGCGGGCCGAAAGAGCAAAGCTCAACCCCCCGCAAAAACACAACTAGTAAACACAACTAGTAAACACAAAGCTGCTATTAGGACAATATCCAACTCTGGCCCCAGACATCACTCGGTACCCCTACTCAAATCTCTGAATATGTTAGACATTAAGTCACTGCACATTCTCTCATGTGTATTATACATATATAAAACGCTAAACTATAATGCCAATCCTGATCTCAAAAGCTTCATAGAAGGTTGTAACAGAACCCATGAGCACTACACCAGAAATAAATACAGTTTTGATATTCCTAGAGTACGACTTAATCAAACTAGAAATGCTCTACAAATCAAGGGGCCCAGAATGTGGAATGACCTTCCCAACCATGTTAAAGACTGTACCTCTCTCAACCAGTTTAAGATAAAAACGAAGCTATACCTAATAAATTCCCTGTAACCTACCTTACCCTTCTATTGTCAACCAATGTCTGTTTTTTTTAAAGAGCGCTGTTTGTCGACATAATTGTATTTGTGCTGCTTTTTCAGCTATGTTTTCATTTCTTGTTTTCATTCTACTCTTTATGCTCAATTAGTATTAAGCTTGTCATTTAAGTTTTTCATGCCCGAAACGCTTTGCGTAATAGTGGCTTTAGGCATTGTATGTACTAGCTCTACCTATAAGTCAACCAATCTTTGTAAAAATTTCTTGTATGTATGTACCTTACCTAAATAAACATTTTATTTTATTTTATTTTATTTATTTTTATTTTTATTTTTATATGTTCGAACGTCAGCAGTTGTGAGTCGTGTGTAAACCGCTTTTCATTCATAAACAGGGGGTTTGGCGGGTGCATGGAATCACTTTTGGATCTTTGTTTGGAGGACGGGCTGGAATGTAATAGACTTGAGTCGAGGACGGGTTGGAGTGAGACCGGAGTCGTGGAGCTCTATGTGGGAGAGCATGGCGGCTCGATTGAGAATTGTGAGTGTCTGAACTCGGGGAGCGAGAGCATGGCGGCTCGATGCGGTCGTAGTCTGCTGTCTGCTCTGTGTCGAAGCTGTAGCGTCTTGGGTCGATTAGGACTGTACACGCCGAGTGCTACAGTGTTGACTGTGGAAATTGAACTGTTTTCTATTCATCAAATCGTTGCTTATATGGTGATTACACCTCAGCTTCCTCTAACAAGGTGAGAAGAGTATTACCTGTAATTGGGGAAAGGATTGTAGCTTCTGTAATTAGTTATGCTATTAAGATAATGAGATAATGGAGCGAGTATAAGATTAACTCGCTACACCCTCCTAGCATTATTTAAGTAATGAAGTAATATGGTATATTTACTCACTATAATGTGGGTGCTGAATGCAGAACATGAGAAAACATATATTTACTCCAAACTAATGTAATTTCATTATGAAATAAGTAAATAAGTAGCATCAAAGGAAGTCGACGGTCCAAGCGTCATTGTTGTGGAGCGACTTATCCAAGACATATCGTTGTTTGGAAAGTGTTTGTTGGCATATCCAGTTGTCGCACTTCTCGGCACAAATTATCACAAATTTAAATTATAATGTTAACAAGTAGAATACGTTTTTTTAATAAAATATAACAACTAGCCAGAAAACATTTAACATTTATTAAAAAATATATGTTTGGAAGTTAAATCGACTTCATAGGACAATAGTTTTGTTATATATACTCGTTATTCGTTGACATGCGTTCGCTACTTAAACTACCATATACTGTACTTATGTAAAATCTCCCATGTCTCTTCGCTCATCTCACCGAACCCTACAGGCTCTGTGATATATTGTTTAATTAATTGAGATTCACAAATAAAGCTTATAATTGTATATGTTATCAAAAAGGCAGAGCTTAGTTTAGTTCATTTATTATGCACCCCATACCCTTCCTATGAGCGATAGTGGAGCGTTACAGAGGCACATAATGGGCTCAGGGACTGAGCCCCACAATTCATATAGCCAAGCAAGTTATAATCTTGATAAGCTAGTTACAAAAGTCAATGCACATTGTCACATCAAAAATGGGCTCGAGACCGACCACAAGTACAGTTTATAATTTAAGCAACTGACATATATGGAGGGCTAGTGTCACAATTGATATGTTTATCCTACACATAACCCCGTCTCCCCCATCCAATGGGCAGCGGTGGATAGATTACAATCAAGTCGTTTTTTGCGTTTTATTCAGAGATTAGATCTTATTGGGTGAGGAAAGATATTCATATTTTAAAGAAGGCTTCTTGGCTAATGCTCTCCATTGATGGAAAATATACAACCTTTTGAAAATCAATGTTAGTTTGATCTAGATATTGTAATTAACGAAAGTATTTATGTCATCTGAAAGGTAGAAATATAGGCTACATTTAAAATCTTTTGTCATAAATATAACTGAAGTGAAAACGTAGATATATGTGTTTTGATAGTTACTTGATGGCTAGCTCTGAGAGTGTGAAGCCCTGCACACCAGCCAATAAATTGTATAATTAGTTTCCATATATTTTAATTAATCTTAACAATCTATATGTCAGAAGAAAGGAAGATGTAGCCATTAATGTGACAAAATTTAAAAATATATATCTCTTAAGTTAAATAAATAATACCACCTTATCGCCGGTGTCCGGACACATGAAAATTACCTAGGTATCAGTATCCAGCCAGGCGGGGATCACAGGCTGCACAATACTGATAAATTATGTAATGCACTACTTGTGGTCGATCTCGAACCCATTTATGATGTGACGACTCAGTGAATTTTGTAACTAGCTCATCAAGATTGTAACTTGCTTAGCTAAATGAATTGTGGGGTTCGGTCCATTCATTTTCTTTCTTTATTATGCACCCCATAAAACCCATCCCGTGGGCGGTGGTGTAAAGGATTACATAGGCACATAATCGGTTCAGGAACTGAACCCTCTAGTTCGTTTAGCTAAGCAAATAACAATCTTTTAACGCTAGTTACAAAATTATTAATGTACACATACTTATGCATACATGTACATATACATATATACATACTGTGACGGTGTTCCCCCCCTGATATTTCTCCCACGCCTGCAGTAAGAGTCATGTCCACTTTACCCAAGCGTTCTCTACGTCGCAGGCATCAATTTGATATATGTGGGAGGAAGGCGTGTTCTCGGAGAGCCGAGAAATTTGTGAAACAATAATATTTTGGCCTGTGGTTTAGGCCCTTTAGGAAGCCAAGATGGCGCTGGCTCTCCTGTTTCCCCGCCAAAACTGTGTGACGTCAGTGACACCGGATTGGTCACCGACAGCAATGTGGCACAGGGAGCCAATGAAAACCTCCCGTGGCGAATGTGACGTCACGAAGGAAAGGGGATCCGGGCAGCGCGCCGCGTTGGCGCCATCAGTCAGACACAACACGTCAAGGAGGTCGGACGTGCGACGATTGGTCCTGTCAGTTTGACAGTTGTTTCCCGCTCCCATGGATTTACGCGTCACCTGAAGTCTGCCAGTACTCTGTGAGGTCTTCCTTAGTTCATGTGTTGAACCAGAGAGGGAATCGACGGTTATTGAGCAACAAGTGCTCCAAGCCAGGTACTGTGCAAGAAGAAGTGAAGTCTGTGCAGTGACGTAGGCGACGTCTGAGGCAGTTCGCCCATTCGTGACGGCGTAGTGGCTGACCAGAGCCACTGGGTAGCAGAGGAAGAAGAGGACTATTTGGGAATCCGGACGACTGCAGCCGAGAAGTAGGCAGGCAGCCGTAGCTGGGAGAAGTCGACGGCCAGGAGACCGACTCCAACCCTACAAGAAGTCGAGGAGGAGCACGGACCTGCAGGGAAGAAGGCACAGAGACGACGCGCTAACGGTGGGACAGCGAGTGGGTTCCTGGAGGACACGACAACGTGTGTGTGGGGGCGTTCCCGACACGAGGCAGGAGCCAGGACCAGGAGCTACAACTCAACTCTCATCGGAGGATAGGTGGAAGTAGGTGGTTCTAGTTTCCCTCCCCATTCCCCTTTAGTCAGCTATATTATTCGGCTATATTATTTAGCCTGAGGATTTTGTATGTCGTGAGCAAGGCTCACCTATGTCACAGTAAGGCACCAGTGTGCGGAATAGTACTATCAAGAGTACTCACGATACTTATATATATTATTATTGGTGTGTACAGGCACCCGAATAAGTGATGAATTTACTATGTTGAGAATGTCTTTCATGAGACTTTAATGTGAACATATAGTGAGAAATTATATATAATATTATGCCAGTATTTGGAAGTTAGGCTATGTGCCCAGTAACTATTTTATTTACCATTTATTGATGTCGGATTTATCTATATTATATATGTCTATGTTCGTTCATTGAATAGTCATTTGCGAGTGCAGTGATTTATTGTGTTATCGCCCACGAAAGGAAGTACTGAAAACTCCAGTGTTAAATACTCCATAAGTTACCATTGAAATGAAGGGCATTGTGTAAAACCGTTACAGTGAATTATTGTCGCATTTATTATAGAAACGATTGTTTGAGCCCGAGAACAGTGTAGCGAAGTAATACGTGCTATTGTTGCAAATATCGAGTGTGCGAGCTTCTAGTGATCTTTGAGAACTTAAAGAAACAGCGCGCGTGACGCCAGGGAAGCAAGCAATAAACTTTCGCGTGGAAGGGGGCGCCCAGCTGATTGTGACATTGACGAGAGGGGGAGTGTTGCCACCGTAGTGAGCGTATAATATACGTGGGAACGACCGACTCCCGCCTGGATCAGCTGATTATTTATTGAGATGACCTTGTGATATCTTTGAATGAATTTTAAGTAAAATACAAAATACATTTGTGTTTATATCATCCCCTCCATTTATCTTGTGGCTATATTATACTTGAAAGTAAAGAGTGATAAAAGTACATACCTGCCTGATACCCTGATCTATTGAGTGTGACCTTGCCAAGGATACCACAATTCAACCAGTCCACTGACGTGTTACTGGACACCGAAAACACCAGTTGGCGACCTTGTGGTTAATAGTAAAGCCCTATTGTTGGGGCGGGCACATAACAGTTAAAGGAATGAGTTGTGTTCCCACTCCTCAATCAGAGGCCGGTTGGGATTGACTGGGATACTCTCCTGGCATGCAGTGGCGCCGAGAGGATTAGAGTGAAGACCCGCAGGGCTACGGTGAGTGACATTGAACATATCTGTTGCTCACCCAGAGTAAGAGTAAGAAACCCCGACATTGGCGACCTTGCCAGGATAAGTACTGATACGGTTGCTCACCGAGTAGAGAGAGAATAACTAAAACCCCAACATTGGCGACCTTGCCAGGATATCGATCGAAATAAAGGTTGCAGTGGTGGTAGTTGGCAGTGGTATTAGATATCAGGTGCAGGTTATCACTCATAGCACAAGATGGAGGATGATAAAGTGGCAAGGTTCATTGACACTATAGATGAACAGGTGCTGGAGGAGTGCACCAAGGCACAGTTACAGGCAATAGCAGACCATTTTGGAATAAAGCTGAGATCTCCCAGAGTGGGAGAAAGAAGACTGGAGATAATGGCACAGCTCAGGGCACGAGACGAAGCTTTGGGGGAGGAACGACCACAGACACCTGCCAGTGTGGGAGAACACCTGAGCATTGGTGGAAGCAGCAGGGGATCCAGCGGCAGCAGGCACAGCGTTAAGCTGGAAATAATGAAGTTGCAGCTGGAAGCACAACTGAAGCGTGAGGAGCGAGAAGCACAGCAGCGCAAAGAAGAGCGAGAAGCAGAAGCACAGCTGAGGAGTGAGGAGCGAGAAGCACAGTTGAAGCGTGAAGAGCGAGAAGCACAGTTGAAGCGTGAGGAGCGAGAAGCACAGCTGAAGCGTGAGGAGCGAGAAGCACAGCTACGCAGGGAAGAACACGAGCGAGAAGCTAGGATGAGACAGCAGGAGATAGAAGCCAACAAGGAGGTGGAGCTGAAGCGAGCTGAACTACGACTAGGTGCACCTGCTCCGCCGCAACAGGAAGACCGACGAGTGAGGGAACGAGATCTGCCGGTCTTTGTGCCAAATGAAGCCGAAAGTTTCTTCGACCACTTCGAGAGGGTTGCAGCTTTGAAGAGGTGGCGGAGTGGGCGGAGTTAGTTCAAGGGAGGCTCACAGGTGAAGCTCGTGAAGCCTACACTATGCTCGACTTCCAAGAGTGCACTAACTACGATGCGGTAAAGAGAGCTGTGCTCCATTCTTTTAAGCTCACGCCGGAATGTTACAGGAAGAGGTTTAGGGAATGTACCCGGTCGCCAGGAAAATCTTATGCGGAGACGGCGAGGGACATGGAGAGAAAGTTCCTGAAGTGGCTGGACTCTGAAGGAGCGAGGTCGGTTGAAGAGGTCAAGGAGCTAATGGTTATGGAAAAGTTTATGTCTGTGCTCTCTCCTGAGATCAGGGTGAGAGTAAAGGAGGCGGACATAAAGGATCTGAGGGCCGCAGCCGACAGGGCCGACATGCTAGAAGAAGCACTACTCCCACGCCGAGAGGGACAGCACCGACCACCCGTATACTCCGGAAGCAGTAGGAATTATAGAAGGACGGATAGATGGAGGACGGGAGAGAGTTCCCCCAAGTCCCACCTCTCGAGTTGGGACAACCGAGGATCAAAAGGTGCTGTAGAGCCGATAAAGAAGAACCAAGCTGAGAGCTCGGGAGCTGTTGCCGCGACAAAGGAGTCGACGAATGGTGCGAGAAAGACACAGGGAGCGACGGCCTCTGGAGGCAGCGCTAAAGCGAGCGGTGGCGGATGGTCTCCGACGAGGGTCCGCTGCTACAACTGCGGAATAATCGGACATGACGCGCGGGAATGCAGACGCCCTAAGCAGCGGGGGCACGTTGCTTTAGTGAGGTTCGAGGACCAGATGGCCGAGAGGGTGCGGGATGAACCCGTACTGAGTGGGGAGAAGAAAGTTCACCCATTCGTGTGTCAGGGAACCGTAAGGATGGGGGACGCAGACCCCATCCCAGTGAAGATCTTAAGAGACACTGGGGCCGATTTTACCCTGGTGAGTGAAACCCTGTTCCCCGAGGGTTACGAGAGTACCAGTGTGGGGGTGGCAAGTGTGACCACTGTGGGAGGCCCAGTGAGGATGCCCCTACACCAGGTAACTTTGAATTCTGATTATGGCTGCCAGACCCTTGTGGTGGGAGTCTGTACATCAATGCCCAAGATGGAGGCACAGGTCATCTTGGGAAACGACGCATGTGGAGGATATGTCCTCCCGAATCTCGTGAAAGGCGAAGAGTGCCTAGAACAATACAAGGAAACGGGCGGAGTGTTAGACGCCTGTGGGGATGAGAAGGGAATCGCCCCGGTGGCGTTCCCAGTTTGTGCTGTGATGCCGAGACGGCGCGAAGAATAAGGAGGTTGTGGATCTGATGGGGCTGAGGAGACGTCCGACAGCCTAGGAATCGATCACCTCTTCATAGGACCCGGAGAACGAGCGGAGGGCGAAGGTAGCCCGAATGGTGAGTTGCAGGTGACCCTCACCAGTTCTTTAGGGGTAGACCGCACTCGTCTTGGAGAGTTGCAGCAGATGGAGTTCCCCGAATTGATTAGTGAGGCCAAAGGAGGACGTGTGGGTCCTGAGAAGGCTTACTTTCCATTTATCTATATTATATATGCCATGCTATCCATGCTGAAGGAACAATGGACACCGGGAGCGACCGTGGGAACGGTGAATGAATATGTCCAGAAGTTCAAAGAACGTCTCACTCTAGCGAAGGAACTAGCTGGGAAACATCTGAAGGAGGCGCAGCGTAAGATGTCGGAGTGGTACGACAAGAGAGCTACGCAGAGGGAGTTCCAGGTCGGGTCCCAGGTGATGGTTTTGCTGCCGGGTAAAGGTAGGGTGACCGAGTCGCGGTTCGAGGGACCATACCAGGTGCTGCGGCGGTTGGGTCCTGTGTCGTACGAAATTGGGAAGCCGGATAGACCCCGCAAGAAGCAGGTGTGTCACGTAGACCGCCTGAAACCTTTCTTCGCTGTGGAAGGAGGAGCCGCCAGGAAGGACGGAACGGTGACCCGAGAACCCCAGCAGAAGACAGTTCTGTGCGTGCAGGTGGACCAGGAACTTCCGGAGGAGGAAGGAAAGTGGTCCAGGGCGGACGGCACCCGTCTCACCAACACTGAGAGTCTGGCAAAGATCAAGGACAAGCTACTACATCTGGAAGGGCAACAGAGAGCGGACCTGACGAACCTACTGAGAGAGAATGCCTCCCTCTTCACCGACGTGCCCCGACGACACAGGAGTGTAACGCACGAGGTAGAGGTGAGGGACGCCAGGCCCGTCAAGCAGAGCGCCTATAGGGTGAGCCCGGAGAAGCGAGAGCTGATGAGAAAGGAGGTGGAGTATCTCCTTGAGAACGACCTTGCGGAGCCCAGTAAAAGTGAGTGGAGTTCCCCATGCTTGTTGGTGAGGAAAAGCGACGGAACCTACCGCTTTTGTACAGATTACAGGAGGGTGAACTCCATCACAGTGGCAGATTCTCACCCCATGCCAAGAGTGAGCGATTGCATTGACCAGGTGGGCAGTGCACGGTACGTATCCAAGGTCGATCTGCTCAAGGGGTACTACCAGATCTCTCTGACTCCTGAGGCCAGGAAGATATCATCTTTCGCAACTCCTGACGGGCTGTACCAGTACAAGGTGTTGCCCTTTGGAATGAAAAACAGCGGCAGCTGCTTCCAGCGAATGATGAATGAGTTGTTAAGGGGTGCCGCAGGCTGCACAGTTTACATCGATGACATCGTCGTGTACGCCGAAGATTGGGAGACGCATGTGGAGAGACTCAGGGAATCGTTCAGAAGGCTAGAGGAGGCTAACTTGACTGTAAATTTGGCCAAGAGCGAGTTTGGGAAAGCTCACTTAGAGTACCTTGGTTTTGTCATCGGCCAAGGTGAAGTCACCCCTGTTGATCACAAAGTATCAGCCATTAAGGAATACCCCGTGCCCAGGACGCGTAAGGAGTTGCTAAGGTACCTCGGGATGATAGGGTACTATCGTGGGTTCTGCAGGAATTTCTCCACGGTAGCGCATCCCCTAACCGAGCTACTCTCCAAGAATGTACGATGGAGATGGGGAGAGGCCTGCCAAGAGTCTTTTGAAAAGACCAAGAAATTGTTGACGGAGGCCCCGGTATTAATATCCCCAGATTTCTCAGCCGGATTCATCCTGTACGTAGACGCCAGCGACGTTGGGATAGGGGCCATGTTGGCTCAAGAAAGGAGTCAAGTACATAGGCCAGTAGCGTTCTACTCGAAGAATTTTGTAAAATACCAGCGGGCCTATAGCACCGTTGAGAAAGAGGCATTGGCGCTAGTTATGGCCCTGAAGCACTTTGATGTGTACGTGGGAGGAGGGGCGAGACCTATTCTGGTGTTTACAGATCACAACCCCCTCACCTTTTTGTATAAAATGAAGAACTCCAACCAACGTCTGACGAGGTGGGCATTGTTACTGCAAGAGTACCGGCTGGAAATCAAGCACATCAAGGGGAAGGACAACGTAGTAGCAGATGCCCTATCCCGTATACACTAACCAGACATGACTCTTATTTTAAGGGGAGGGGTATGTGACGGTGTTCCCCCCCTTATATTTCACCCACGCCTGCAGTAAGAGTCATGTCCACTTTACCCAAGCGTTCTCTACGTCGCAGGCATCAATTTGATAGATGTGGGAGGAAGGAGTGTTCTCGGAGAGCCGAGAAATTTGTGAAGCAATAATATTTTGGCCTGTGGTTTAGGCCCTTTAGGAAGCCAAGATGGCGCTGGCTCTCCTGTTTCCCCGCCAAAACTGTGTGACGTCAGTGACACCGGATTGGTCACCGAAAGCAATGTGGCACAGGGAGCCAATGAAAACCTCCCGTGGCGAAAGTGACGTCACGAAGGAAAGGGGGTCCGGGCAGCGCGCCGCGTTGGCCCCATCAGTCAGACACGACACGTCAAGGAGGTCGGACGTGCGACGATTGGTCCTGTCAGTTTGACAGTTGTTTCCTGCTCCCGTGGATTTACGTGTCACCTGAAGTCTGCCAGTACTCTGTGAGGTCTTCCTTAGTTCATGTGTTGAACCAGAGAGGAAATCGACGGTTATTGAGCAACAATTGCTCCAAGCCAGGTACTGTGCAAGAAGAAGTAAAGTCTGTGCAGTGACGTAGGCAACGTCTGAGGCAGTTCACCCATTCGTGATGGCGTAGTGGCTGACCAGAGCCACTGGGTAGCAGAGGAAGAAGAGGACTATTTGGGAATCCGGACGACTGCAGCCGAGAAGTAGGCAGGCAGCCGTAGCTGGGAGAAGTCGACGGCCAGGAGACCGACTCCAACCCTACAAGAAGTCGAGGAGGAGCACGGACCTGCAGGGAAGAAGGCACGGAGACGACGCGCTAACGGTGGGACAGCGAGTGGGTTCCTGGAGGACACGACAACGTGTGTGTGGGGGCGTTCCCGACACGAGGCAGGAGCCAGGACCAGGAGCTACAACTCAACTCTCATCAGAGGATAGGTGGAAGTAGGTGGTTCTAGTTTCCCTCCCCATTTCCCTTTAGTCAGCTATATTATTCGGCTATATTATTTAGCCTGAGGATTTTGTATGTCGTGAGCAAGGCTCACCTATGTCACAGTAAGGCACCAGTGTGCGGAATAGTACTGTCAAGAGTACTCACGATACTTATATATATTATTATTGGTGTGTACAGGCACCCGAATAAGTGATGAATTTACTATGTTGAGAATGTCTTTCATGAGACTTTAATGTGAACATATAGTGAGAAATTATACATAATATTATGCCAGTATTTGGAAGTTAGGCTATGTGCCCAGTAACTATTTTATTTACCATTTATTGATGTCTGATTTATCTATATTATATATGTCTATGTTCGTGCATTGAATAGTCATTTGCGAGTGCAGTGATTTATTGTGCTATCGCCCACGAAAGGAAGTACTGAAAACTCCAGTGTTAAATACTCCATAAGTTACCATTGAAATGAAGGGCACTGTGTAAAACCGTTACAGTGAATTATTGTCGCTTTTATTATAGAAACGATTGTTTGAGCCCGAGAACAGTGTAGCGAAGTAATACGTGCTATTGTTGCAAATATCGAGTGTGCGAGCTTCTAGTGATCTTTGAGAACTTAAAGAAACAGCGCGCGTGACGCCAGGGAAGCAAGCAATAAACTTTCGCGCGGAAGGGGGCGCCCAGCTGATTGTGACATTGACGAGAGGGGGAGTGTTGCCACCGTAGTGAGCGTATAATATACGTGGGAACGACCGACTCCCGCCTGGATCAGCTGATTATTTATTGAGATGACCTTGTGATATCTTTGAATGAATTTTAAGTAAAATACAAAATACATTTGTGTTTATATCATCCCCTCCATTTATCTTGTGGCTATATTATACTTGAAAGTAAAGAGTGATAAAAGTACATACCTGCCTGATACCCTGATCTATTGAGTGTGACCTTGCCAAGGATACCACAATTCAACCAGTCCACTGACGTGTTACTGGACACCGAAAACACCAGTTGGCGACCTTGTTTTTAATAGTAAAGCCCTATTGTTGGGGCGGGCACATAACAGTTAAAGGAATGAGTTGTGTTCCCACTCCTCAATCAGAGGCCGGTTGGGATTGACTGGGATACTCTCCTGGCGTGCAGTGGCGCCGAGAGGATTAGAGTGAAGACCCGCAGGGCTACGGTGAGTGACATTGAACATATCTGTTGCTCACCCAGAGTAAGAGTAAGAAACCCCGACATTGGCGACCTTGCCAGGATAAGTACTGATACGGTTGCTCACCGAGTAGAGAGAGAATAACTAAAACCCCAACAATACACATACATATTTAATCACCCACACACATCAGTAATCTTTTGTGTCACAAGTAATTCAACAAGAGGCTCACAACAGTCACTATATAAGGCACTTTATATCTATGAGGAGTCGCACAGTTACTAGTCTTGCTCCACACCCACCCAACTGGGCGGCAGCTTTACAGTCATGTGCTCCACACCCATCCAACTGGGCGGCAGCTTTGCAGTCATGTGCTCCTCACCCACCCAACTGGGCGGCAGATTTACAGTCATGTGCTGCACACTTACCCAACTGGGCGGCAGCTTTACAGTCATGTGCATGCATTTCCTACAGTAAGCAAATTTTGGATACTTCGCTAAGATTTCGGGCAGCACATCATTATGAATGAAGTACTTACACATTTCATAGACACTATTGATGTTGTTATCTTTAAATTCCGCGATTTTTTCACATCCCATTATATAATGACGCAAAGTATGCGAATAGTTCTGCTGACAGAGTTTACATTTAGTCAAATCTACATCATCAGATGTTACAAACTCCCAGAGGTACTTGTAGCCGAGCCTAAACCTAGCAGTGGTAACATCTAGAAGTCTGCTAACATTACTGGATGACCCATAGACGAGCGATTCATCAAAGTTTATACAATATTGTGAAATTGAGAATCAGTGTAGTAACATAAATTGGTAAATCATAAATATTGTAAGTTAAGAATCTGATGCATGTGTGTGTGTGGGGGGGGGGGGTTATACCCTTGGTAAGCGAGAGTGGAAAGTAACCTTAGACGTTCTGCGGTCAATGTAATACAAATTTAATAGCTTCTTTTCATCGATTGGTGCTAACCTTGCAAGTAAAATCCCACAGACTCATACACATATCAACACAAATCTCTCAGGCAGCTATCCAAACTCTCTTCTCCTCTCACCAGTCAGCCCGTCAGATGTTGTGTCCATCATACACTCACTAAAAAACCAAAGCTGGGAACATCAGTGAAATTCCATCCATTGTATACAAGAGCGCCTCCCATGCCCTTGCACCACCTATAGCTCTGCTGTTCAACAAATCCCTTGAGTGTCATACCTTCCCTGATATCCTTAAAAACGCAAGAGTAACGCCAGTTCATAAAGGAGGTAATCCGTCAGACATAAACAACTACAGACCAATATCGAACCTACCCATACTATCAAAAATATTTGAAAAAATTATCTACAAACAGCTCTACTCCTATCTCGTAAAATTCGACATTCTTAGCCCCAGTCAGTTTGGCTTCCGCTCTCAAAAGAGTACCAACGATGCAATTATTAGTCTCCTTGATATCATTTACTCTGCCCTTGACAAAAATGAGTTTCCAATTGGACTCTTCATTGACCTGAGAAAGGCCTTTGATACTGTTAATCACGATTACCTCTTATGTAAACTCCATCATTATGGAATCCGAGGCCATGCACTGGACTATATCCAATCGTATCTTAGTGATAGACACCAATGTGTAGCCATCAATAAAACAATCTCTCCCATTCTACTAATAACCGTTAGAGTGCCTCAGGGCAGCATCTTGGGACCCTACTATTTCTTATATACATTAATGATCTGCCTAATGTCTCTAAAATTCTGAAACCTATTTTGTTTGCTGATGATACTACCCTCATTTACTCCAACCCCAACCCACATACACTAAATGATGTTGTTAATAATGAACTAAAAAAAGTCCACTTATGGATGTCAACCAACAAACTAACACTTAACATAGAAAAGACCTACTACATCCTATTTGGAAGCAAATCTACAAATGCAATTCAGCTTCAGATTGACAATGTAAACATTAGCAATAAAAATGATGGAAAGTTTCTTGGCATATTCCTAGACAAGAGACTCAACTTCAGTACCCACATACAACACATAACTAAGAAAGTCTCTAAAACAGTTGGTATACTCTCCAAAATCAGATATTATGTTCCTAACTCTGCTCTCATCTCTCTATATTATGCACTAATCTATCCCTATCTCAACTATGGTATCTGTGCATGGGGTTCAACCACTGCAAACCACCTCAACTCCATCATCACCCAGCAAAAATCTGCTATCAGAATAATATCAAATTTTGCTTTCAGACAACACACAGCCCCCTTGTTTAACTCCCTAAACATGCTAAACATAATCTCACTCGCCAAATTCTCTTGTGTCAACTATATTTACAAAACCCTGTTCTTAAATGCAAATCCTTGTCTGAAACTCTTCCTGGACAGATGTAATAGGACCCATTATCACCACACCAGAAATAAATATCTCTTCGATATCCCCAGAGTTAAACTTAATTTGTGTAAACACTCTATGCAAATAAAGGGACCCAGTTTATGGAACTCACTCCCTACTGAATTGAAAAGCTGTCCAACTTTTACATCATTCAAAATCAATACTAAAAAGTACCTAATTTCATCTTCATAGTTTTTCTCTTTTTGCCTTAAAATTGCACTGTATCTATTGCTACCCAATCTCCCAACCTTTTTGTTCCCAATTTGAACATCTTTACCATTGAGATCAATGCTGTTTTCTTATATGTGCTGCCATTCTATTGTATGGTGTTTATAAATCTTGTTCATCTGTATCTTTTGCTACCCAGTCTCCCAATCTTTATGTGTATTCATTCTGAACATCTTTACCATTGTGATCATTGCTGTCTTATATGTGCTATCAATCTGCTGTATGGTGTCTATTAATCTTGTTTAAATTACTAATCAAGCTGACAATGTAATCAATCAGAGCTTTAATATAACAATGTGCTTTAATATACTTACTTATCTCTCTCATCTCATTTTTCTCTTGTAATGTATCTTTCATTTATCAATTCTGATTGAAATTACCTACTTAAAATTATCTGCTAGAATAAGGACCTGCCCGAAACGCTGCGCGTACTAGTGGCTTTACAAGAATGTAATTACTGTACTATCCAATGTATTCTCACAAACCCAATGTACCTTCTTGTATATATATAAATAAAATAAAATAAAAATAAAATGTGGGGGGCCGAGGGAGGGTGGGAGAGTCAAATCCACCCTCCAACATCTGGGCATAGTACCAGCAGCCTCCACAATACTCCATCAGCCTCCAGCTGATGCTTGTAGATGCCTAATCTAACCTCACTTATGTCACACATTAACCTACAGTTCCTGTGATATTTAAACTCCTCATCACAGTGGCGTCTCACCAATATTGACTGTATTGGATTTTTCTGACCAGGGGGAAAAAAGACACAGGCCGAATGGGCTTAAATTTTTTATTAGTAAATTAAATTCTGCAGAACGTGTTGTCACGTGGGGGTGGGCGGTCCGGGGCTCTGCTAACACTCGGCTGCTAGGGGCTCAAAGGCCCAAATACTCAGCCCCTCCGACTCCCTGGATTCACCGGAGTCTCCTTGGTCACACAAGACAGGACCAACAATGCCCACCACCGCAGGTCTTTGCTTCCACCACAAAGGAGTGCCACTGATTCACCCTGGAAGCCCTTCAGTCAAACACGGGGAAACTGCTGTTAACAGTTCCGGCCTAGACCCGTGGGGGAGTGAAGGAAGACTCAGGCTTACCTATAACCATAACCTCCCTGAGTCTTGCCTGCCAGACAAAAAAAGGTTGCAGGAACTCCTTTCCCGCCTGTCTTCTCTATCTTCCTCTTAGCAAGGTCGCCAGCTGGGTTATTATATCTGCACCCCAGCAATGCAGTTCAGTGGGTGTATTATATATTGTTTGTAGCCAGAAATGTATGCTCATAGAGAAATATCATAAATGGAGGCACACTCAAACACAGTAATAAAATGTGTGGATTTACTGATGCAAATTACATGAACACACACACACACAATCACGAGTAATACATGAATATGGAATATGGATAATGAGTCTGGAGATCGTCAGCCTCTTCTTCCACGACCTCCAACACTCCTTCAACTGGGCAGGAAGACAGGAGTCTCACACTCTCACAGGAGGGCCTCTTCACCACGTCGGCACCTCTTCTTCACTGTCCTGCCATCCATACACACTGTCCTCTCTGACAGTCCTGGACACAAGCTGCTTTGCAGCCTATTCTACTATTAAAGTAATAAAGTCTTGCTGCCACATACACAAGTAAATATTGTGGCCTAACTAGCCTACTCATACAAGGGGTAATGGGAGGGAAAATGATCTACCTTACATTCCTGGCTCACGACGCCTGTCCCTTGATGGAGTGAGGTTCCCACGCTTCCTTGGGTCGATCCTTGACGATCCAGGACGTTCCACAGGTCCTCAGGTGTCGTGAAGCCTTCGCGTCGTCGCCGTTCCAATCCCTGAGATTCAGCTGCCCCAATCCTGGTTCATCGATGGGCGCTGAGCTAATCACTATTTTCCCCACACTCGCCTCTCCCACAAGGCGTTGCTCCTTGTCCTAGGCACGGTGTCGTCCTTCCAAGATTCTCAGTGGATGTGACCCCAGTCACAGCTAGGCCTGCCCGCCCACCTTCCAGACCTCAACGTCCAGCCAGCGGCGCCGCCCAGCGTCGTCGCCGACTATTTTCCAAGTTTGGCACTTCTCTGCTCACTGAACTTGGTTCCTCTTTTGCTTCCCAGAAGCGCAGGGTCTCCAATAACTATGATGGGCTGCGATGGCCAGTTTAATCCACTGAACAAGGCTTGCAGAGCCTCCAATCCTTGAGAGCAGACCGAGGCACGTCCTGTCGCTTCCAAGGTCAGAACCACTCTGACGTTGGCGCCGCCCGGGGCACTCGGTGACGTCATGGTGGGCCCTGATTGGTTGCCCGCGACCTAAGTCGGCCAATCCGCGATCGACATAGTGTCCCTTCCAAAAGGTCATATCTGCCGTAGGGGATACTGTTTCATTTTATATCAGGGCTCTTCCATATCGGAAGAGCGGCACTCAAGAGGGCAACCTATACTCTTGCTCCCTCCGTTCCTGAAGTGTCACTCCTCCAGTTGGTGACGTGGCTCATACCACCTTGCCAGTCACTTGCCTCACTGTATCTCCACCTCGCATAGGAACGGGTGTGATGGGTGTTCCCTGAACACCTACAAGAAATCCTCTCTCCGTGGCTACGAGTGTACTCCCACGGCTCGTTACCACTGTACGATTCAGTGCATGCAGCCTCTCCACCGCGTCGTGCACTCCGAGATAGTCTTGCATTTCCACTGCGTCCTACAGGTACTCCATGTTTCCTCTCATGATCTCCTCTTCGTCAATCTTCTCTCTTCTCGGGTCCTCTTCTCCCATAGGTGCGTTGTCTCCTCACAGTGGCACTTGTAACCTGTACTCCATCCAGCAGCTTCCTCTCTTCCACACTAGGCTTTTGCGATGGCCCAATGCCCCTCTGGTTAGGCTGGCGCCTACCCTGGGTGTACCTATTCCCTGCTTTCTTCATATTGCCCTTCCTATACCACTCGCTCCTTCGTCCCCGACGAACATCTTCACTCCTCCATGAGATTCTCTTCCCTGCAGACGTCTTCTTCGGTTCGTGGTTGGGCTCATCCACCTCCCTGTGGCTCACCTCACCACGGTGGTTCATCTTGCACCTACCACTATTCATCTGGCCGGCGTAGGGTGCACTGCGTCGTGGCTCCTCCACTCTGCCCCTCACTGCCGTTCGCTCATCCACTGAGCTTACTTTATTTACGTTTCTGTATGGAGGGAGTGCGGTCTGCTGCCTCTTCGCCGCCCCAGGCGTTTGTACAGCTGCTCCTCGCCACTCCTCCACACGCATCATCAGGCTTAGTCGGAGGGCTTCGTCGGGGTTTTCCACTACCTCCGACGACCTCTCTGCACTCTCGCCCTCGTTGTCGTCGTCTCTGGCGACGTTTCCCCTGGCGAAGTCGACTTCCTCTCTATCATCTGGAACGACCGATACCTCACCCGGCAGGGTTGTACCGCTGCTTGCAACATAAGCACTCCTGGCCCAATCGGGTTGTATCCTGCCTCCTCCGAGGTCATTACCCAGCACCATCTGCACATGCTCTAGGGGTAACTTAGGGGCTACAGCTACTATAGCTTTCTCGACTCCGCAGTCGGCAATCAGCTGTACTTCGTGAAGTGGCAACCTGTATTCCTCCCCCACACTGCGTATCCTCACCACTCCCACAGGTGAATCATTAAATTCCTTGGGGAGAATACTCCTGGTCACCATACTTATGTCAGCACCCGTATCTCGAAGCACGGCAACCTCCACTGGGTCTGACTTTCCAAACTTCACGTTGGCCCCGAAAACGAAGGGATGTTCACCCAACTTCATTTCCCAACCATTCACGTTGGGTCCACTATAATATGGGGTGTGAACAAACACTCTCTCCTCTTCCAACATTAATCCTACATTCCTTTGGTGCTCCTCACACTCGCGGGCATAGTGTCCTCTCACACCACAGTTGTAGCATCGGCCACCTCCGCTGGGCGGCCACTCGCTAGTCACTCTGGCAGTACCACTTGCAGACGTTCCCTGGGTCCTCCTTGGACTCCTTGTCGTCGTATCCGGGACTGCAGCACTCGCTCCCGAGTTAGGTCCACTGCTCACAGCTTGGGGCTTCCTCCCCGCGTCTCTTGAGCTCTTGAACCGCGTCACTTCATCGGGCACACTACTCATGGGAGAGTCCCCACTCGTCCTCGCTCCTCCTGAACTCCTAAAGTTCCCTCCCGACCTGGGGTAAGGCGAGTGTCTGGGCGGCCCCTCCCTCCTGATATGTAGTGCCTCCTCCAGCATGTCGGCTCGGTCCGCTGCAGCCTTCAGGTCCTTAATACCTGCTTCTCTCAACCTTACTCGCAACTCAGGATGGAGCACTGACATAAACTTCTCCATCACTATCAGTCGTTTGATATCATCCACCGACTCCGCTTCCTCCGTCTTCAACCATCGTAGGAATTTCCGTTCCATATCCCTGGCGGTCTCGGCGTAAGTCTTTCCCGACGCTCTTGTACACTCTCTGAACCGCTTCCGGTACATCTCCGGAGTCAGCCGGAATGAATGGAGAACCGCATTCTTAATCGCGTCGTAACTAGTACACTCCTCTAGGTCCAGCATGTTATAGGCTTCCCGGGCCTCACCAGTCAACCTGCCCTGGACCAGAGCAGCCCAATCATCTTCCGGCCACTCCTTCAGAGTTGCTATCTGTTCAAAGTGTTCGAAGAACGCCTCAGCTTCTTGTGGTTCGAACGTAGGTAAGTCACGTTCCCTTACCTTGAGGTCATCCCGCAGTGCAGGTAGTGAGGGCAGACCACGTTCAACGCGACGCAATTCGACTTCTTTCTTTGCCCTTATCTCCTCCAGTCGCAGTTGTCTCTCTCCTTCCCGCTGCAGCCGAGCTTCTCGCTCCTCTCGCTGCAGCTCAGCCGCACGTTCCTCTCGCTGCATTTGCGCTTCTCTCTCCTCTCGTCGCAGCTGGGCTTCCAGTTGCATCTTCATTATTTCCAGTTGCAGGCTCCTCTTACTACAGCTGGACCTTCCACTGCTCCCATGTTCACTGTGAATTCTCTCCACACTGGTAGGCGCTTGGGGAGGCCCTAGTCGGGACGGTTCACCTTGCGACGGCTCTCCTCGGGACGGCTCCTCTTGAGATGGCTCCTCTCCCGTCGCTTCCTCTTGAGCTGTGAGCTGTGCCATGATCTCTATCCTTCGCTCCGCTACCTTAGCCGTCCTCAACCTGATCCCAAAGTGGTTTGCCACTTGTTGGAGCTGGGCCTTGGTACACTCTTCCAAAATTCTCTCGTCCCTTGTGTCAATAAATTTCTTTACTTTGTCTTCCTCCATCTCTATATCATCAAGCATACACGACAGCACAGACAAGTTAGTAGGCACTAATTTCACCGTTTCAGTCCCTTAGCTGGTTGAGTAACAGTACCACCGAATTCACTGGCCACACTGTATTAGTACCCTGGCAACACTTGTCTTGAAATTTGGTCCACACTGTAGCTTGATCCACGCTTCCTGGCGAGGTTCCCAGTTCTTGGCTACCGGGGTTCGAATCCTGGCAAGGTCGCCAGTTCTCTTGTCACGTGGGGGTGGGCGGTCCGGGGCTCTGCTAACACTCGGCTGCTAGGGGCTCAAAGGCCCAAATACTCAGCCCCTCCGACTCCCTGGATTCACCGGAGTCTCCTTGGTCACACAAGAGAGGACCAACAATGCCCACCTCCGCAGGTCTTTGCTTCCACCACAAAGGGGTGCCACTGATTCACCCTGGAAGCCCTTCA
Organism: Procambarus clarkii; assembly: GCF_040958095.1. Lineage (NCBI taxonomy): Eukaryota > Metazoa > Arthropoda > Malacostraca > Decapoda > Cambaridae > Procambarus > Procambarus clarkii. The sequence continues at coordinate 32,753,138 of NC_091151.1, forward strand.
GTCAAACACGGGGAAACTGCTGTTAACAGTTCCGGCCTAGACCCGTGGGGGAGTGAAGGAAGACTCAGGCTTACCTATAACCATAACCTCCCTGAGTCTTGCCTGCCAGACAAAAAAAGGTTGCAGGAACTCCTTTCCCGTCTGTCTTCTCTATCTTCCTCTTAGCAAGGTCGCCAGCTGGGTTATTATATCTGCACCCCAGCAATGCAGTTCAGTGGGTGTATTATTTATTGTTTGTAGCCAGAAATGTATGCTCATAGAGAAATATCATAAATGGAGGCACACTCAAACACAGTAATAAAATGTGTGGATTTACTGATGCAAATTACATGAACACACACACACACAATCACGAGTAATACATGAATATGGAATATGGATAATGAGTCTGGAGATCGTCAGCCTCTTTTTCCACGACCTCCAACACTCCTTCAACTGGGCAGGAAGACAGGAGTCTCACACTCTCACAGGAGGGCCTCTTCACCACGTCGGCACCTCTTCTTCACTGTCCTGCCATCCATACACACTGTCCTCTCTGACAGTCCTGGACACAAGCTGCTTTGCAGCCTATTCTACTATTAAAGTAATAAAGTCTTGCTGCCACATACACAAGTAAATATTGTGGCCTAACTAGCCTACTCATACAAGGGGTAATGGGAGGGAAAATGATCTACCTTACATTCCTGGCTCACGACGCCTGTCCCTCGATGGAGTGAGGTTCCCACGCTTCCTTGGGTCGATCCTTGACGATCCAGGACGTTCCACAGGTCCTCAGGTGTCGTGAAGCCTTCGCGTCGTCGCCGTTCCAATCCCTGAGATTCAGCTGCCCCAATCCTGGTTCATCGATGGGCGCTGAGCTAATCACTATTTTCCCCACACTCGCCTCTCCCACAAGGCGTTGCTCCTTGTCCTAGGCACGGTGTCGTCATTCCAAGATTCTCAGTGGATGTGACCCCAGTCACAGCTAGGCCTGCCCGCCCACCTTCCAGACCTCAACATCCAGCCAGCGTCGTCGCCGACTATTTTCCAAGTTTGGCACTTCTCTGCTCACTGAACTTGGTTCCTCTTTTGCTTCCCAGAAGCGCAGGGTCTCCAATAACTATGATGGGCTGCGATGGCCAGCTCAATCCACTGAACAAGGCTTGCAGAGCCTCCAATCCTTGAGAGCAGAACGAGGCGCGTCCTGTCGCTTCCAAGGTCAGAACCACTCTGACGTTGGCGCCGCCCGGGGCACTCGGTGACGTCATGGCGGGCCCTGATTGGTTGCCCGCGACCTAAGTCGGCCAATCCGCGATCGACATAGTGTCCCTTCCAAAAGGTCATATCTGCCGTAGGGGATACTGTTTCATTTTATATCAGGGCGCCAATTTCTCCTTATTTACAACTTATAATGTAACCTCCTTCCATTAACTGGCAGCCGGTCTGGTCGCCACATATATCATTAGATTCCCTGAACCTCAGAGAATCAGTAGGGAGAGCTGATATGACTCTTTAAGCCGGCAAACGAAAGAAATAGGAGAGGGCACCGTAACAATGTAAATAATATAAGTAGGAATTAACAAATGTAACATGTCCATGTCTGAGGACTAATTAACTTAAAATGTACCCCCGTAGTAGTAAGCATAACCTAGACATGGCAAACACGTTCTGCAGAAACCTAATGGCAGATGAAATATAATTAGAACTAGGTATAACAGTCAGGACACAAAGGGGGAATAAAGTGTATAGACACAACACTTAACGGAGCCCGACCAAGACATAATGGGAAATCCTAGAATTAACAGGCGGGCAGAAAATACCTAGTGACTGGGGAAAACTGATATGACAAATGGGAGAAGTTTTTCCCAGGGCGTGAGGCCGGCCGCCAATGAATAAGAAGTGTTTCCTGACTCTTACTAGCACCTAGACTGGGCAAAGGATTAGCTGCGGACAGCGGGACACTTGGGGACCGGCGCTGCACCCCCACCGCAGGCCAGCTGGCCGGACCCCCCCCCCCCCCCGAAGAGCGAGGCCCGCTGGTCGCAAGGAGGCCTCAGAGTGGCAGAGCAACAACGTCCCGGACGTAGTCAGCTGGAGGTTCCAGCTGGTTGCTGAACCCGCCATTAACTCTGATGGCGAGCCCGTCAAGAGAGCCGAGTGGCCCTGTCAATTCTAAAGGTAAGAGGGCGTGGTCGGCTGAAGGCGAGCCTAGCTCTGCGAGGGCGGCGCGAATTAATCGCCCTGAAGAAGTGTTGCCTGTTCACTGGGGCACGGGCCGGGTAGAACTTGCCGGGAGGCGCTCGCTGGGCTAGGGTATGCGTGCGTCCTGCACTGTGCTTGTAGGATCCGAAGAGTGTTGATTCCTGACCATGTAAGCGATACCTGGTCCAGTCGGAGCGTGCGTCGATTTTTTGTCGCGTATATCACCTCCCCCGGGCTGAAAGATATAAGGCAGTTAGGGTGGGCAGAAGCGGCATGCAGTGTTATCGTGACAGGCAAGAGCACAGACGAGAGATAAACCCTAGCTGAATCAATACGGAGACGAAAAACAGGGGGAGGGAGCCCGGCAGCAAGAATTAAGAGATTCCTTAATTAACAATCCTGGAAGAATAAGAGTTTTCCGAATAACTAAACTGTAGCAATGAAGGGGGCTAACAATTCTAAGAATCTTCCAGCAAACGGAAGGGGGAAGTACCTTTGCTATGAGCAAAGGTGGGAGAAAGCCAGTAGGAGAACAGCAAGGAAGCACAAAGTAACTATAAACAGGGATAATACGAAACACTATAAATCTTGAGTATAAACAATACATATACCAAGATCGGGTATATACAACAAAGCAATATATACATAAACAATAAAAGGGAATAAGAACCAATTCTTAAAGCCAAATCTATAACATGCTTGTGTCCTAAGCGGATGTAGAATGTGAGCGGGGAACATTACCCTTGGTCTCCATCCTATCTCTGCCTCCAGACGGGTGATAGGGCTGAATAGAAGCCAAGGAGTCTGCCTTAAGTGGCCGCTGAGTGTAGTCTTGTGTTGTCAATGAGCGTCTGCAAGCCGCAGCTAGTACGCCGTGAACTTCGGCTACATCTTTTAGAACAGGAGCAAAGTGAAATCGACGGCAGGGAACTGGCATCCAGTAACTGTAATAAGGATAATATTAAGAATACAATGTCGTAAATAATCGTACAATGTAAGAATACAATGTAATATCGTAAATAACCGATGACGGCAAGTGCCGCAGAATGGAAGAAATTAAGAAAGCAACGCCAAACCATAATAACAATTTATATTTTTAATAAAATAATACTGGAATGACAGTAACGATACGGAATAATATTAATACTACCATATAGCCCAGCAAATAAGGGAAGATAATAGTATTAACGTAGGCCCTGGGCGGCTGCATCCCGGCGCCGCTGCGTGCGTTGTAACGGTGATAAGAGGAATATCCGGCTCGCGTTCTCTTCCTCGCCGCAGTAGGGTGAGGAAGGTGGGGGGGGGGGGGGTTCCAGCTTGTCGTGGCTGCGAAAAAAAAAAGGAACAGAAGCCGCCGACGTTGTGCGCCAAGCGGGCAGAGCACAGGGGAAGGAATAGCAGTTGGAGGTAAGGGCCCCTAACCTAATGATAGATGAGGTTAAATTAAATAGAATACTATTACGTAGTAAGAAACAACAATGGCGAAGGAACAAGAAGAGTAAATTAGCCCAGAAGGCCGGATGGTCAAAGAACGTTAGCGACCGTATGGCCAACAACATGCTGGCTGACTGCTGACCAACAACATGCTGGCCGACATCATGCTAACTGACTGGCTTATGCTTGCCGTATGGAAGGCCGAATGGCCAGTTTTTGCATGACACCGTGCGCGAGGCCATGCTAAACTTCTCTGTAGCATTCCAAATGTATCTTAATGTACTGCCGAAACAATGAAGAATGGGTGGTCAAATATAATGCACAATAGTTAGAATATATAATGAGGGAAACGAGTGTAATAGGACGAAATAACCGGAGGAAAAAATGGGGTGGGGGGGGACCAACCCGAATGCACTGCAACTAGCGTACCCTAGCTGAAATTAACTTAATGGCACAGAGGCAAAGCAATAGATTAATACAAATCCTAATTGAAAGTCCCTTAATATAACAAATTGAACGTGAAACTTAAGCAAAGTGTAAATTGCGGGAAAAATTTGCCGTATTAAATACGAATCATAATTGCGAGTCCAACAATAACAAATTTTTAGGCATGAGGCGACAGCAATGCTATAAATTGCGGAAGTAATACAACTTATAACTGAAAGTCTAGCAATCATAAGATATATTTTAAAATTGTTCACAAATAATATAAATTATAAATCACCAAAACGGCGTACCGCACGACGCCAGGGCGTCAAAGCTTAAGGTAGAGATAACTGAGACGGCGAGTAGCCACTCGCTCAGCCTAACTGGCCTTACTTAACAAGTTAAACAAAGTCGAGCGAACAAGCATAAAATTCCACCGGGAAGTAAAACCTGCAGCTGGTGTTGGGAGGGCATCAATTGAATTAAACTGTGATAGGGTAAATGTAAACATTTAGGCCGTAAATGATAAACCACATAACGTAACCAGGAGAAACAACAAATATACCGCAAGGCTACCCGTAATAACAGTAATAATTTACAGAGGAAACTAAACATAAATGCAGGGCCAGAAACTTAAAGCAGGAGACAAGGGCCCGTAACACCGCGACTAGCACATCCTAACTGACTTTACTTAATAACTTAAGGCAAAGCAAAAGTTAAACAATCATACTGTAAACACAGTAAAAGACACATGCAACAAGACAAAGCATCCTGAGCGGGAAGAAAGTGAGTAGGCTAGTGGAAAATGCGAAGCCAGGGAAACTGAAGCAAGAGGCAAGAGGCCTGTGACACGGCAACTAGCACAATCTAGCTGGCTTAGTTAATAACTCAAATACAATGAGCACGGGTTTTATAAGTTAAAGAATTATGCACGTGGGTAGTACCTGGACCTTAAACCCACATTAACGTAGCGTGTATAACACAAACACCAATAGTCAAAATTGTGCAAAATAATGGATTAACTTAACGACCGTTGCCGAATGTTGAACTGCAAAATCCTGCCATCAGCGGCTGGAACATCGGAGCTGGGCACCTGCAGCTGGACATCGACAGCTGGAGCATCAACATCTGATAAAGGGAGGAAAATAGCGGCAACTGGCCACCAGGGAAGACCTTAGTGGTAAGTAGAGGGCCAGCTGCAAGACAATTTAGGCTAAAGACTGGAATATAACTGTCCTAGAAAATAACGGGAACAATTCATGAAGCTGGGAAAGCGAGAATTACAAAACTGAAAAGAGTGATAAATTGATGGGCGCAACGTCGGGTGGAACGCTTCAGCTGGAGCTTCATGACTGAAGCATCGGCTGCCGGGAAGCCTAACATGGAACTGGGGCGTTAGCAGCTGTAACATCGTCTGCTGAAACTAGCTGAGTCTGTGAGGGCGCCCGCTGCAACAGCTACGGCCGAGCCACCAGCTGGCCCATCCTCTGCAGGAACAACACCGGCTGGGACGACGTCGTTGGAAAAGCCTAACAATGTAATAAATTATATTATATGAATAATCGTAAATAAATGGTGTAAATAATAAAATTATAAACCAATTATAACTATAATTAATTATAAATAATTATAAATTGCAAAACAAAGTATGCTCAAAATAAAGCTGGACTAGAACTCGTTAGAGAAACGGGATTAACACTTTGAGCCGAGGTAAATACAACCAAATACAATAACGAAAAGGAGTGAAAAAAGACACGTCAGCTGGAACGCTTCAGCTGGAACTTCGCGACCAGCGGCCTAGGAGGCCGCTGTGACATCCGGGTTACACCGGGCAGACAACACGTCTGGATAAACCAGCGGCCTGGGAGGCCGCAGTGACATCCGGGCTACACCGGGCAGACAACACGTCTGGATAAACCAGCGGCCTGGGAGGCCGCAGTGACATCCGGGCTACACCGGGCAGACAACACGTCTGGATAAACCAGCGGCCTGGGAGGCCGCCTATTTATATGACCAAATAAATATGAAACTGAAAACATCGCCGGCTTAACTCGTCACAGGGAGGACGTCGGCTGGGAAGCCGTAGTACCTTCCGACTAAATTGAGGAATAAACTGAAAGTTTTTAATACACGCCGTGACTGAAAGACACCATAGTATAACCTAACTAGCTCATCCTAGCTGACTTAACTTAAACTCAATGACAAAAGCGGCAGTTACACAAACATAATTGCGGCAGAAAAGTTAAATAAAACGTGGAGCAAACGCAATGCATAAATTGCAGTAACAAATTGCTGAGGGAATTGACTCATAAAACAAGTGCAGGAATAATCTAAAGCCAGAGGCTTGCTCAATGCTAAATTGAGGAATAACTTTAGTCTTAATACACGTCATGACTGGAAGACTAAGGCTATAACCAGTTATTTAAGTAAGCGTTTAGTTAATGATGGAGGAACGTAAATCACCAAAACAGGAGCGGGCTCCCGTTTACTAAATTGATATGGAAACGAATACCTAATTACCTCTAAACCTAAAGGATCTAAATCCAGAGGCTTGCGCAATGCTAAATTGAGGAATAACTTGAGGAATAAATGAGGCAAGTCTTAATACGCATCATGACTGAAAGACTAAGAATATAACAAGTTATTTAAGTATGGGTATAGTTAATGATGGAGGAACATAAATCACCATAACAGGAGCGGGCTCCCGTTCACTAAATTGACATGAAAATACAAGTTCTTTTACGAAAATAGATTTTTTTTTTTTTTAAGGCAAGAGGTGTAAGCAATGCTATAAATTTCCTAAATTTGCCGCGTAATGAAACTAATCAAGCTGAAAGGCTAAATAAAGGAATGTAATAAAATTGAACAGAATTAAGTAATAAATGACCGCAATAATTAGAATTAAATCCATCACTCGTTGTAAAATCTCTTGTATGTATGTACCTTACCTAAATAAACATTTGATTTGATTTGAAGTCGCTCAAGCGGCAGACCGCACGGCCAGGCATTAGGCTGGACGCTGAAAACTTGTGATGGGGAAGGGGGCCGCATAACCGGGCACTCCAGGCAGACCAACATCTGGTACACGCGACCAAGGAAAAACACGGGAGTACTGTGCTACAGCATTCGAACGAAACGTGGTGGAATTGACGTACCGGGCTACACCGGCCAGAAGAAAACGTCTGGGGTACGAACGTGCCGGCTATACCAGCCGGACGAAACGTCTGGGAACAAATGTACCGGGCTACACCGGCCAGACGAAAACGTCTGGGTACGAACGTGCCGGCTATACCAGCCGGACGAAACGTCTGGGAACAAATGTACCGGGCTACACCGGCCAGACGAAAACGTCTGGGTACGAACGTGCCGGCTATACCAGCCGGACGAAACGTCTGGGAACAAATGTACCGGGCTACACCGGCCAGACGAAAACGTCTGGGTACGAACGTGCCGGCTATACCAGCCGGACGAAACGTCTGGGAACAAATGTACCGGGCTATACCAGCCGGACGAAACGTCTGGGAACAAATGTACCGGGCTACACTGAACAGACGACAACGTCTGGGAACAAATGTACCGGGCTACACCGGACAGACGACAACGTCTGGGACAAACGTGCGGGCTAAACCGGCCCGACGAGACGTCTGGAGACAAACATACCTGCAGGTATGTTACCATACCTACCATACAAACATACCTGCATACCTGATGAACGCAAAACACGCCTGGGCGCGCCCTGGCTCACCTAGACACCCCCAAACAGAACAGGGGACCATAGAACAGAACGGACCATAGAACGGTGGATAGCCTGGACCAAACAGCAGGGGACGGGGAGGCACTCCGCTAAGCCCAACCTGACGTCGAGGTAGCCCCTAGGCAAAGAAGCCTCAGGGCCTGTTTCGAATACTGCGGCGGTCGGGTGGAAGTGAGGGAGAGCCCCTCTCTGCCTCAGAATTTATATGGCCCCAGACTTCCCGCGCATCTGCGTGGGGCGCACTGCGCAACTGTTTCTTTGTCCCCCTCTTCAGAAACATCTCTGCTTTGTATTTCAAAGCAGAGGCCATTTGTCCCGAAATAGCTATATGCTGACTGGACGTGTATGTATGTATGTATGTATGTATGCATGTATGTTTGTATGTATGTATGTATGTATGTATGTATGTATGTATGTATGTATGTATGTATGTATGCATGCATGCATGTATGTATGTACGTATGCATTTATTTATTTATTTATTTATTTATATATATACAAGAAGGTACATTGGGTTTGTGAGAATACATTGGATAGTACTGTACCCAGACACAGCTGGGACTTGCTTAACTGTCTCAAGTGAACAGCTCCTTGTTTGAGGAGCTGTTCACTTGAGACAGTTAAGCAAGTCCCAGCTGTGTCTGGGTACAAGTGACAGGATGAACAACCCAGCGGGTTTTCTTCCTATTGGGGAGTGCTGTACATTCTGCTATGGCGGTATGTTCACTCACAAGATGAGTGGCGCTGCCCAATAAACTCGCCCCTCAGGGCAAAATTTAAAATTTAGTACAGTATTTACACTCTTGTAAAGCCACTAGTACGCGCAGCGTTTCGAGCAGGTCCTTAATCTAAGAGATAATTTTAAGTAGGTAATTTCTATCAGAATTGATAAATGATAAAGATACATTGCAAGAGAACAATGAGATGAGAGAGCTTAGTAAGTATATTAAAGCACATTGTTATATTAAAGCTCTGATTGATTACATTGTATTATAGACTGTGGGTTGGTTGGTGTTGTCGTCGTTGATCCTTCTCTATGGACAACCCAACCCACAACTCGGCAGAGTGCTTATACTAGGAGATCACCCTTGGCGCTTCTGGCTCTTGGAGAGGGGCTCAACGTCACACGTTCAGGGGATGCGGCTCCAACACTTAGCCTCGTTGTCACGTGCACACACCCACTCGAGCCGCTGTGACTCCCCACTCTCTCCTTATGAGATATGATCTCCTCAATCCCCCTATGACTTACTAGTATTACCTCCTACCCTGTCCACAGCAGTGGTTCGTGGTTCTTCCTCTCTCTCTCTCCTTCTTTACTACCTCCTGGGAAGCCTCACTAGGACAAGGGCAAACACCAGCAAATTGTGACACATTTACTGAACAAAGCACATACACGATACATACACACATATAATAATAATGAATCCTATACTCTATAATATCACAATCAGGTTGCACTCCAATACCATCAGAACTCTATTATCAGCTTATCAAGTGGTATCCTATCTCCTGGTTCACCACCTGATACTATTAACCTCCTCAAGTTGGTCAAGCCTACACACTGTTGCACCATCAGCAAGATAACATATATATATAGAAAATCAGCATTTGAATGCAATAACATATACCAGTATAAATGTTCATTGATACTTCAGTATAAAAAACTCCTTGACATAAGGATGCCAACAGTCACTCACCTCTCACTGCGTCTTGCACGCTACTGACAACCAAACACTATCAACTCCCTATAAGTAATCCACCAGAACTTCCTCTTCCACCTCTGGAAGTTCACTACCCTAATATCCTTAGGTTCTTCCGGGCTTCACTACCAGGATCCTCTGCAGCTCCTCCCGGCTGCTATCATGAAGTTTCCTTGTGCAACTACGGTGCTTCACCCTTCTGTTATGTTCCTCCACAGCTCTCTTGACTGCTACACCACCTCTACAGAAGCACGTGACACTCCTCTTCACTGCTGCTTCTCCTCACAGCTCGAGGTCCTCTGCTCCACTACCTTTGGAGTCTCATCAATTACTTCAACTGCTGGCTTCGAAGTTCTCAGCAACTTCTTCCCCAAAGACAAACCTGCAACCCATCGACGTTCCAATAATATGTTCCCCTTTAACACATAAACAAAAATAACCACACAATATGCTTGCCTCAAACCTCTATCTGTCCTCTACATACAGTGAGAGTGGACTCCCCCGTTTTGGGCGGGTCCATACTCCACCTCGCCTGGCGGCGGTCCTCACTCGCTGGGAGGGTCTTCCTCCATCCGGAGCCAGGCTCCCTCAGTCGTCCGCCAGCGCTCAGAGGGGACGGACGTCGCTCCGTGTTCCTCCCTCTCCACTCTCTTATTTCAGGCTTTCTGCCTTATTAAAATATGTCTAACTTGTAAATAAACATCGCTACTGTCGCTGGGCACACGACCAACTACAAGCAATCACTATGAACTGGCGTTTATCGTGCTTACCACAGATTAATTGGTCGAGGGCGCTTTCCCTCTGACGGCGTCTGGTCAGGGCGCTCCACACAGCCCACAATAATGCTTCTGGGCGATTTAATATCTGCTCGTCGACCAGGACTTGAGACCACAACGTTCCCAGCTCGATTCCACAGCTGGTACGTCTGCACACTTCTCTTCTCTTAGAGATATATCACTAGGGGTTCCCTTCTGGCGGGAGCTCAAACGGAGCGCGGCTTCCCCCTGCGATGTCTGGCACTCAAGTGAGGTCAAGGTCCTCCGGAAGCGAGCCTCACGCCTCCAGCAAAATGTCCACATCTCCTAGCCAGTCATTTATCTGTTTTCTTCTTCATTGCCCATAATCTCAAACTGTTACACATATCCAAGCAACTATTTTACATATGCGTTATCACCTCAATATTTGCTAGACCTTCTAGTCAGGTCAGGCTTGACGAATAACTCTCAAGGAGGGAGACTCGTTTCTCCTGTAGGCTGAGATCATAACACTCCCCTCCCCTTATTTTGAGAGTTATTCCAGTGGCAAAGCTCGGGATAATACATCCGCCACCACGCTGTCTCGTTCTTCAACCGATTGGTTCGAACGGTTGATTTGCTTACGTACTCCCTTAAGAGTCTACAATTAGTTCGTTGCTCTTTGCAACATCTGGCTCACAACTCGCCAGAAACATGATCTTCTCATAAACGATTTGACCTCTCTGGCACCTCTTGGCTAGGCTGTCCTCCTTGGACGCCTGCACTCCATCGTTCCACTCTACTTATTGTCTCCACCCTCCGTTTCCTCGTCTTCTTCTCTTCTCGTCCAGAGTCAGACATCTGCTGTCTGTACCTCCTCTGTCGTCTTCACACTTCCATCCACTGCCGTTATACTTCCGCCTCCTGTCATCATACTTCACTTCCTCGTCTTCACCGACGATCCTCCCTTGCGTCTCCGCATTTATCCAAGATCTCATCCTGTCTGACTTCCATCGAGTCCTCGGCTTTCCTCTATTCCTCCATGCTTGTATCATCTTCCTCTTCCCACACTTTTCACTTCTATACAACTCCATTTCTTCTCCTTCAACTCTTCTTCGTTCCCTAAAAGTTTCCTCGGGCACTGTATTACATCCAACAGCACTCGACCATACATGTCGCTTTGCCTCTCCCAGAGTGCTCGTAGGCATCTCTCCACACATCCTGTCTCTTCTCCTTTCATTTTCTCGGCTGTTACTCTTCTTCACTATCTCTCCTTCACGTTTCCTGTGGAACATGTCAACTCTCGACATCTCCCACAACTTAACTCTACTATCCATATGCCTCTGTGCTCGTGGACCACTCGACGCTCTACTCCCGTCCTCAGTCTGTCCACATCCTTCCTCATTCCTACTCAGCACAGTTCCATTCGCCTTCCGACCCTTAATTTCAGCAGTCTGGGCTCTATTCAGGTCAACTCTCTCCACAGTATTCTTCTTCGGCTGGGCCATCTTCACTTTCGACCTCACCGAGACTTCATTTTTCTGGGCTGGACCTTCGTCAAACAGCCACGCTATATCTACGTCCATATCTTCCACTGGTTGAATCGACACTGTCTCATCTTCTCCAGTGTCTTCCTCGTCGGCCACCTCTGTCTTCATCACTACCGAGACAGGGTTTTCAATGGCTTGGCGGTCTCCTGACTCATCTCCTCGGATGTCAGTCAGGTTCACACTCTCAGGTGTCCCACCCGTGCCGTGGCCTTCTGGGCACTCCTCTGGCACAGTCTCCGTCATGACTCTTGTCAACACCTTTGTCCCGCACAAGTCATTCCCTAGGATCACTTGGACTCCTGGAATAGGTATGTCGGGGCATACTCCCAACATCACCTCTGCCGACACATATTCCGACCTTAGCTGGACAGTACATACGGGCATGTCACTCTCCGACAATAACCCATATACTTTCATCTTCCCACTGCCAGCTAACCGTCGACCATTCCCAATCAGGCTTCTCGCAATCAAGCTCTGATTAGCTCCGGTATCCCTTAAAATACCAACTTCTACCTCAGGTTGGCCTCCTACACTGATCCAACCTTTGCTCATGAACGGCCTATACCTCTCGTTCACTAAGTTCGCTCTCTGTGGTTTGTCTCGGAACACATTGGCATATTTACTTCGGGGGTCACACATGGCCAGGGTCACAACTCTCTTGCCCTGCCGACAGTCTCGCATCACGTGACCCAATCCGTTACATTGGTAACATCTCATCTGTGAAAAGTCTCTTCTATATGTACCAGAGTAGCTCTGACTCTGCCCACTCGTATTGGAGTTCCTCGGGCCAGACGTACTACTCGCACTCTGTGGAGCTTTACTGGACCCTTGATTTCCTGGATAACGATTAGTTTCTCGTTTAGCTCCTCCATCCTCACTTTCAGATGAAGTGCGCGACCTACTCTTCTGAGTTTTAGGGTACTTACTTTTATCTACCCATTTATCAAAATTTTTCTCATCCCAGACTCTTCTGGGCCTCTCGTAATTTCTTCCTCCCCAGACTCCATTGGATCTGCCATTGCTGCGTCTCGCCTCGCTTCTCACTCTGTTCTCCCTCAAGCTCTTGTATGCTTCAGTAATCATATCCGCCCTATCTGCGGCATCTTTCACCTCCTTTATCCCTGCTTCTTGGATCTTGAACTTTGTCTCGGGATGCATCATCTCCAAGAACTTCTCCATGACCATCAGTTGCTTCAGGTCAGCGTAAGATCCAACTCCAGCAGCCTCAATCCACTTCTGGAATCGTCTTTCCAGATCTCTTGCTGTCTCAGCAAACGTACACGCTCCAACTTTGATCATCTCTCTGAAGCGCTTCCTATAAGCTTCTGGGGTTAACTGAAACGAGCGCAATATGCTGCTCTTTACTGTGGCGTAATCCTGGCACTCTTCCAGCGACAATTGGGTGTATGCCTCCCTGGCTGCACCGGTCAATCTTAACTGGACCAGCTGGGCCCATTCCTCCTGTGGCCACTCTTTGATGCTGGCTACTTTCTCAAAATGCTCGAAGAAGCTCTCTGCCTCTTCGGGCACAAACAAGGGAATGTCCTTCTCCCTAACCCTAACATCTGGTGGGTGTGATACCTGGGTGGTGCTCTCTGGCAACCCATGTTCAATCCTCTGCTCAGCCAAGGTTCTATTCGCTTCTATCTGCATTTGTTTTGTTCTCTCTTTTTCTTTTTCGACCTGGGCTTTTTCTTTTTCGACCTCTAGTCTTGCTTTCTCTTTTTCTTTCTCCTGTTCCAACTCCAGTTCTCTTACTCTGGTTTTCTCTTTTTCTACTTCCAGTCTGGTTTTCTCTTTTTCTACTTCCAGTCTGGTTTTCTCTTTTTCCTTCTCGGCTTCATTTTTCATCTGGAGTTCTAATTTCATCTTTTCCAGCTGGAACTGTCTCTCCTCACGCTGTTGTTGGATCTGGAGCTCTAACTGGAATCTCTCCAAGCTCCTATTTCGGCTACTCCTACTACTGCGGCTACTCTTGCTGCTCCTACTCGATCCCTGGGATCTCACTTCATCCTGCCCATCATCCTCCTTTCCACTTTCAGCTCCTTTTTGGGCTCCTTGCTCTGCCGCTTCATTTTTGGCTCTTAACTGCCTCAGGATCTCATCCTTCATCCCAGCTACTTTAGATGCTTTCAACCTGATGCCACATTTTTCTGCTATCTGTTTCAATTGATCCCTCGTGCAACCTTCCAAGTCCTCAGGCTTGCCTGACTCCACAAATGCTTGCACCTTATCCATCTTTGTCCTGTGAGTCTTCCCAAGAGAGAATATACACCTGCGGTCACACAGTTTATCTATTTCAGCAAGGGTGTACAAATCCACTCTTGGACAGGGTGTGGGTGTGTCAGTTCACTATCCCGGACACAGGCCCCCAATTTATTATAGACTGTGGGTTGGTTGGTGTTGTCGTCGTTGATCCTTCTCTATGGACAACCCAACCCACAACTCGGCAGAGTGCTTATACTAGGAGATCACCCTTGGCGCTTCTGGCTCTTGGAGAGGGGCTCAACGTCACACGTTCAGGGGATGCGGCTCCAACACTTAGCCTCGTTGTCACGTGCACACACCCACTCGAGCCGCTGTGACTCCCCACTCTCTCCTTATGAGATATGATCTCCTCAATCCCCCTATGACTTACTAGTATTACCTCCTACCCTGTCCACAGCAGTGGTTCGTGGTTCTTCCTCTCTCTCTCTCCTTCTTTACTACCTCCTGGGAAGCCTCACTAGGACAAGGGCAAACACCAGCAAATTGTGACACATTTACTGAACAAAGCACATACACGATACATACACACATATAATAATAATGAATCCTATACTCTATAATATCACAATCAGGTTGCACTCCAATACCATCAGAACTCTATTATCAGCTTATCAAGTGGTATCCTATCTCCTGGTTCACCACCTGATACTATTAACCTCCTCAAGTTGGTCAAGCCTACACACTGTTGCACCATCAGCAAGATAACATATATATATAGAAAATCAGCATTTGAATGCAATAACATATACCAGTATAAATGTTCATTGATACTTCAGTATAAAAAACTCCTTGACATAAGGATGCCAACAGTCACTCACCTCTCACTGCGTCTTGCACGCTACTGACAACCAAACACTATCAACTCCCTATAAGTAATCCACCAGAACTTCCTCTTCCACCTCTGGAAGTTCACTACCCTAATATCCTTAGGTTCTTCCGGGCTTCACTACCAGGATCCTCTGCAGCTCCTCCCGGCTGCTATCATGAAGTTTCCTTGTGCAACTACGGTGCTTCACCCTTCTGTTATGTTCCTCCACAGCTCTCTTGACTGCTACACCACCTCTACAGAAGCACGTGACACTCCTCTTCACTGCTGCTTCTCCTCACAGCTCGAGGTCCTCTGCTCCACTACCTTTGGAGTCTCATCAATTACTTCATCTGCTGGCTTCGAAGTTCTCAGCAACTTCTTCCCCAAAGACAAACCTGCAACCCATCGACGTTCCAATAATATGTTCCCCTTTAACACATAAACAAAAATAACCACACAATATGCTTGCCTCAAACCTCTATCTGTCCTCTACATACAGTGAGAGTGGACTCCCCCGTTTTGGGCGGGTCCATACTCCACCTCGCCTGGCGGCGGTCCTCACTCGCTGGGAGGGTCTTCCTCCATCCGGAGCCAGGCTCCCTCAGTCGTCCGCCAGCGCTCAGAGGGGACGGACGTCGCTCCGTGTTCCTCCCTCTCCACTCTCTTATTTCAGGCTTTCTGCCTTATTAAAATATGTCTAACTTGTAAATAAACATCGCTACTGTCGCTGGGCACACGACCAACTACAAGCAATCACTATGAACTGGCGTTTATCGTGCTTACCACAGATTAATTGGTCGAGGGCGCTTTCCCTCTGACGGCGTCTGGTCAGGGCGCTCCACACAGCCCACAATAATGCTTCTGGGCGATTTAATATCTGCTCGTCGACCAGGACTTGAGACCACAACGTTCCCAGCTCGATTCCACAGCTGGTACGTCTGCACACTTCTCTTCTCTTAGAGATATATCACTAGGGGTTCCCTTCTGGCGGGAGCTCAAACGGAGCGCGGCTTCCCCCTGCGATGTCTGGCACTCAAGTGAGGTCAAGGTCCTCTGGAAGCGAGCCTCACGCCTCCAGCAAAATGTCCACATCTCCTAGCCAGTCATTTATCTGTTTTCTTCTTCATTGCCCATAATCTCAAACTGTTACACATATCCAAGCAACTATTTTACATATGCGTTATCACCTCAATATTTGCTAGACCTTCTAGTCAGGTCAGGCTTGACGAATAACTCTCAAGGAGGGAGACTCGTTTCTCCTGTAGGCTGAGATCATAACAATTGACAGCTTGATTAGTAATTTAAACAAGATTAATAGACACCATACAGCAGATTGACAGCACATATAAGACAGCAATGATCACAATGGTAAAGATGTTCAGATTGGGTACATAAAGATTGGGAGACTGGGTAGCAATAGATACAGATAAACAAGATTAATAAACACCATACAGCAGATTGGCAGCACATGTAAGAAGACAGCAATGATCACAATGGTAAAGATGTTCAAATTGGGAACATAAAGGTTGGGAGATTGGGTAGCAATAGATACAGTGTAATTTTAAGGCAAAAAGTGAAAAACTATGAAGATGAAATTAGGTACTTTTTAGTATTGATTTTGAATGATGTAAAAGTTGGACAGCTTTTCAATTCAATAGGGAGTGAGTTCCATAAACTGGGTCCCTTTATTTGCATAGAGTGTTTACACAGATTAAGTTTAACTCTGGGGACATCAAAGAGATATTTATTTCTGGTGTGGTGATAATGGGTCCTATTACATCTGTCCAGGAGGAGTTTCTGAGCAGGATTTGCATTTAAGAACAGGGTTTTGTAAATGTAGTTGACACAAGAGAATTTATGGAGTGGGATTATGTTTAGCATGTTTAGGGAGTTAAACAAAGGGGCTGAGTGTTGTCTGAAAGCAGAGTTTGATATTATTCTGATAGCAGATTTTTGCTGGGTGATGATGGACTTGAGGTGGTTTGCAGTGGTTGAACCCCATGCACAGATGTAGATGATGTAGATGAACCCCATGTATGTATGTATGTATGTATGTATGTATGTATGTATGTATGTATGTATGTATGTATGTATGTATGTATGTATGTATGTATGTACGCATGCATGTATGTATCTATGTATGTATGTGTGTATGTATGTATTCCCAATCACGTTAAAGACTCCCCCTCTATCATCCAATTAAGGAGAAAAACAACTATGTACTAAATAATCAACTCCTTGTAACTTTAATTATGCTGACCTTCCTATCTGTATTTTGACTGAGCCTACCATCATTATAGGTGATTATAACGCTAGGCATAGGAGTATTGGTAATTCGCAGTTCAATAATCGTAACGGCAACCAACTGTTGTCACTATTAGGTAGTCACGATGATGCACAGATTGTGGGTGACCTTGAACCGACGAATATCTACGGGGGTATTCTTGATCTATGTCTCGGTTTCAACGTCTCCCACACCGTCTGTGCCTCGTCAATAGTGCCAGATATGGCGTCTGATCATCTGGCCATATTAGCCACTGTAAGCATTAGCAGCTCTATCCTTCCCGGTGGAATGTTCAAGCGGAAGAGGCTGGCTGTGTCCATCGATCAACGAGACAATCTTGTTGCTCATGTGTCAGATTGGTGCAGTTCGTCTGAGCCTTCATCAGTTGAAGATTTTAACAATAAGCTCACAGGTACTATCGAGCAGCTTATAGAGTCACTTGATCCATCGTCCAGGCCACTAACCCAAATTACACTGGTCATAGCACTTATGCTTATTATAATGATTCTAAATTGCATGCACTAAAACGCACTGCAAGAATAATTGGACAAGCTTATAGAAAGACCCGCACTGCAGAAATGTTTTGGCTCTTTCAAGCGGCTCTGGCTGAGGCCAGGGAACGTATGGTGGAGCTGAGGCAGACAGACTGGGAACCTTTTGTCAGTGGTCTCAATTCTCACACGCCACTAAGTCGGGCATGGAAGGATATCAACAAGATCAAAGGGAAAAATGCTGCAGAGATCTCGTACCCTAATCCTCTGCACAGAGTAAATGAGCTTGTTGATGCTTGGGCCACGACTTCCAGCTTTGACAGTCTTCCTCTACCCTCACAGAATGAATTAAATAATAGATATGTATATATACATATATAAAACGCTGAACTGTAATGTCAATCCTGACCTCAAAAGCTTCATTGAAGGTTGTAACAGAACCCATGAGCACCACACCAGAAATAAATACAGTTTTGATATTCCAAGAGTACGACTTAATCAAACTAGAAATGCTCTACAAATCAAGGGACCCAGAATGTGGAATGATCTTCCCAACCATGTTAAAGACTGTACCTCTCTCAACCAGTTTAAGATAAAAACTAAACACTACCTAATAAATTCCCTGTAACCTACCTTACCCCTCTATTGTCAACCCATGTCTGTTATTTTTTTTTTTTAATCAACACTGTTTGTCAACCTATTGTATTTGTGCTGCTTTTTCAGTCGTGTTCCCCCTTTTTTTTATCTTCATTTGTATTTGTTCTCAACACATTTTATTCTTTATGCTCAATTAGTATTAAGTTCTAGATATTAATGTTTTTCCTGCCCGAAACGCATTGCGTAATAGTGGCTTTAGGCATTGTATGTACTAGTTCTATCTATATATCGATCCATTAATGTAACATCACTTGTATGTATGTACCTTTCCTGAATAAACATATTTATTTATTTATTATAATATACTGATAGGGCAAGGCTCCTTGACTTCATGCGTCCTCAAAAGGATGACTGTGACATGCTTTTTACTGAATACAAACTAGATTCTGCTCTACATAAAGGCAAAGCTATATCACCCGGGGAGGATGGAGTTACGGCATACTGCATATGCTTCTGCTAGTTCCAGGGAATCCCTTGCTTCAATTGTATAATATGAGCTGTGTAACTGGGGAGCTTCCTAAGTCATGGACCAACAGTCTTATTATTCCCATTCCTAAACCTCACCAGCCGAGTGCTTTTCGCCCAATCTCCCTCACTAGTTGTCTCTATAAGTGTCTTGAGAGGATGGTTCTCAACCGTCTCCTTTACAGAATTAATAACATGTTGTCTCCCCAGATATATGGCTTTACGCATGGAAAGAGTGTACATCACTGTATTACCACATTCCTCACCCTGCATACTGATAGGTCATATACCACTTTCCTAGATCTTAAGTCAGCCTTTGACATTGCTAACCCACACGTCATTCTGAGAGAACTTGCTAAAATGAATGTTGGAGGATGACTTCTACGGTGGATAAGAGGCTATCTATCCAACAGGAAGTCATCTGTACTGTTCCATGGGCATAGGAGTGTAACGAGAGATTATGAACTTGGCACTCCACAGGGAGTGTCCTTAGTCCTTCTCTGTTCAATGTGTTAATCAATGTACTTTTAAACTTAGTAACTAGAAGGTCCAGCGAACACATCATTAGCTATGCGGATGATATACTGATCCACACCAATGGGTATACCAACACCCAAAATGTTCTGAACTCTGTATTGTACACATGTCAGGAACTATGATTAGTCATCTCAGCAGAGAAAACAAAGATCCTGAACCGACACCCACCCAGACGGGGTGGGGCCGTTCGCAAAATGCAGTTGGATGATGGCTCTCTGCTCGACTATGTTACCAGATACAAATCCCTTGGTCTTGAGGTGCTACTGTACCGTAATGTTTTAGCCAGACTGGGTCGTCAATGTAGAGAGAGGCTCCGTGCTCTCAAGGCTGTGGCAGGCAAATACAACTGTACCGTACAGTGTTATATATTTATTTCAGTTTGAACAATTTTTAACATTAAAGGATAAATTCTTTAATTGGTTTTAACATTCGAAATCTAATTTGTTGATGTTAAATAATATAAGGTTCAAATTTATTAAGATACATACTTTAAAAACTATTTCTATTTGATACCAACAGTATCACGTTAAGAGAAGCGTCTCGCCTTGCTAACCCAAGTAAAAAATATATAAAGAAACGGTACAACTGTACTGGTATCAGCAGTACAAATATATGTCCCTATTTAAAGAAAAAATAAACTGCACCAATCACTGCCACTCCTCACACCAATGCAACAGTAAGGAGAGTGATAACAGTGCTTCACATTCGACAATGTTAAATTATTTAACAGATGACGAGATAATGAACATTGGAACAAATGTACAGCTCTCTGACCTTCATATAAAATCTGCATGTGACCTCATCAAACAAACTGTGCCAAGCGTAGAAGGCCTTCATGACCCAGCGTGGTAGCGGGACCTCTCCTGGCCAGTTACAATTGGTGAATTTATTCAAATTATCCAAGTTGATGGTTGTGACTGGGTCACCGTTTCCAACATTGGAGTAACTGGACAAATTAACATATACGACACCAGGCATAAATTACCATCCAAATCTACTGAAGTTATCTTGTGTGCTCTTGCTAATTGCCAGGATGATAAGCTGATATGCAATATAATGAATGTCAGCAGACACAAGGACTCAAATATGAGTGGGGTATATGCTGTGGCGTTTGCTGCATCACTTGCAAGTGGTGTAGATCCGGTGAACCTCGTATGATGTGCAGAATATGAGAACATCTTCAAGAGAACTTTAAAGGAAAGTGTCTCATCTCATTCCCTGCAGCTCAGACACTGAGAAGAAAACGAATCATCCGGTCATGCTCGATGGAAGTGTACTGCATTTGCAGAAAGCCAAATCATTTGAAGCTGATGGTATGCTGTGACCGTTGCAATATTTGGCACCATGGATCATGTGTAGGTGTTACAGAATGTAATGATGATTCGTGGATTTGTTTCTTGTGCACTAGCAAGTTGTGAATTATAATTTAAAATAATTAATACATCATTATTATTATTATTATTATTATTATTATTATTATTATTATTATTATTATTATTATTATTATTATTATTATTATTATAACCTTACCGAATGCTTTGCTGAATCAAATAACGTTATTACTTTCAATGGGTTACAATAACATAATTAAGTGCTGCAAGTGTCAGGTCTTTTATATAGTCGGTATTTGTTATATTCTGTACTCTTTTTATGTTATTTAAATTTCAAATAGAAATAGTTTTTAAAGTATGTATCTTAATAAATTTGAACCTTATATTATTTATCATCAACAAATTAGATTTCGAATATTAAAACCAATTTCAACCAATGAAAGGATTTATCCTTTAATGTTAAAAATTGTTCAAACTGAAATAAATATATAACACTGTACGGTACAGTTGTGTTTAATTATGTTTTGCGATTCCTTTGGAAAAGGTATTTGTGCACCAAGTACTACTAGGTCATTATGAGATATGCTGAATGTTGTCAAAATACCATCTGAATACGCTTCACTTTGCGTTAATCATTGAACGTCCTAATGATTAAGGTCCCCAAAAGAACTTAATCAGACCTCAGTGGATATTTTTACTCTCCCTCTCTCTCTCTCTCAGCACCCCCTTATGTGTTGTATGTGGGTGCTGAAGTTCAGTCTCTTGTCTATGTATAGGTGAAGGAGCTTTCCATAATTGTTATTGCTAATGTTTACTTGTAATACTGGGTATATACATCCAGTCCAGTGTTCTTACCCTCGACCGCGGCGAGGGTAAGCCGCGGCCGTATGGTCTGAAACCCACAAATATTTACAATGGGGGGGGGGTGGATAACTTTAATTTATTTAATTATTTATTTATTTATTTATTTATTTATTTATTTATGCATATACAAGAATGTACATTGGGAATGTGAGGATACATAATATGGTAATTACAGTCTTGTAAAGCCACTAGTACGCGCAGCGTTTCGGGCAGGTCCTTAATCTAAGAAAATTTTAAGGAGGAAAATTACTAAGAAAATTTAAATTCCATATAACATTTCCTCTTCAAGCACGCGCACACAAATGAACTATGTTATTTAACTCGTACAACATAATTTACACGATTTCTCAGGATTATTATACTTCTTACCAGTATATATACAGTATAGTACCTATAGGAGGTTCTCTTCAATGATATCTAAGATAATTAAAAAAAAACAAGCAAACTACTGTGGAAATGTGCAGGACAAACATATCAATTGTGACACTAGCTCTCCACATATGGCATTTGCTTAATTTAGAAACTGTACTTGTGGTCGATCTCGAACACATGTTGTTGATGTGACGATGTGTTATGAAATTTGTGGCTAGCTCCTTAAGATTGTAACTTGCTTAGATAAATAAATTGTGTGTTCAGTCCCTGAACCCATTATGTGATAAATTAACTAAACTAAAAACTACCTTTCTGATGACAAATACTTTCGTTAATTACAATATATACATCAAACTAACGTTGATTTTCAAAAGGTTGTATATTTTCCATCAATGGAGAGCATTAGCCAAGAAGCCTTCTTTAAAATATGAATATCTTTCCTCACCCAATAAGATCTAATCTCTGAATAAAACGCAAAAAACGACTTGATTGTAATTTATCCACCGCTGCCCATTGGATGGGGGAGAGGGGGTTATGTGTAGGATAAACATATTAATTGTGACACTAGCCCTCCATATATGTCAGTTGCTTAAATTATAAACTGTACTTGTGGTCGGTCTCGAGCACATTGTTGATGTGACAATGTGCATTGACTTTTGTAACTAGCTTATCAAGATTATAACTTGCTTGGCTATATGAATTGTGGGGCTCAGTCCCTGAGCCCATTATGTGCCTCTGTAACACTCCACTATCGCTCATAGGATGGGTATGGGGTGCATAATAAATGAACTAAACTAAGCTCTGCCTTTTTGATAACATATACAATTATAAGCTTTATTTGTGAATCTCAATTAATTAAACAATATATCAGAGCCTGTAGGGTTCGGTGAGATGAGCGAAGAGACATGGGAGATTTTACATAAGTACAGTATATGGTAGTTTAAGTAGCGAACGCATGTCAACGAATAACGAGTATATATAACAAAACTATTGTCCTATGAAGTCGATTTAACTTCCAAACATATATTTTTTAATAAATGTTAAATGTTTTCTAGCTAGTTGTTATATTTTATTAAAAAAACGTATTCTATTTGTTAACATTATAATTTAAATTTGTGATAATTTGTGCCGAGAAGTGCGACAACTGGATATGCCAACAAACACTTTCCAAACAACGATATGTCTTGGATAAGTCGCTCCACAACAATGACGCTTGGACCGTCGACTTCCTTTGATGCTACTTATTTACTTATTTCATAATGAAATTACATTAGTTTGGAGTAAATATATGTTTTCTCATGTTCTGCATTCAGCACCCACATTATAGTGAGTAAATATACCATATTACTTCATTACTTAAATAATGCTAGGAGGGTGTAGCGAGTTAATCTTATACTCGCTCCATTATCTCATTATCTTAATAGCATAACTAATTACAGAAGCTACAATCCTTTCCCCAATTACAGGTAATACTCTTCTCACCTTGTTAGAGGAAGCTGAGGTGTAATCACCATATAAGCAACGATTTGATGAATAGAAAACAGTTCAATTTCCACAGTCAACACTGTAGCACTCGGCGTGTACAGTCCTAATCGACCCAAGACGCTACAGCTTCGACACAGAGCAGACAGCAGACTACGACCGCATCGAGCCGCCACGCTCTCGCTCCCCGAGTTCAGACACTCACAATTCTCTATCAGTGGCAGTCTCCGTGGTGTAGTGGTAAGACACTCGCCTGGCGTTCCGCGAGCGCTATGTCATGGGTTCGTATCCTGGCCGGGGAGGATTTACTGGGCGCAATTCCTTAACTGTAGCCTCTGTTTAACGCAACAGTAAAATGTGTACTTGGATGAAAAAACGATTCTTCGCGGCAGGGGATCGTATTCCAGGGACCATAGGATTAAGGACTTGCTCGAAACGCTACGCGTACTAGTGGCTGTACAAGAATGTAACAACTCTTGTATATATCTCAAAAAAAAAAATCGAGCCGCCATGCTCTCCCACATAGAGCTCCACGACTCCGGCCTCACTCAGCTCTCTGCTCTGCTCCAGGCTTCGTTTCAACGTCTACGACACTACTGTATCCAGGACTACTAAATAAATATGAAACCCACTAAACACTGTGTATCTAATCAACCCAACAACGTAACATAAACGTACGTTACAAAGGTTCGAGTAGCTTTTGTTCTTTAGTGGACAGAATCTCCAATAAATGGGGCGAGAGTCGCCCCATCTCTCTCGCCCGAGCAAGAGTCGAAACTTAATTTAAAATTTATATATCTTTGTTCTCGAACATGATATATTTCATTTGGTGCAATCATAATAATGTTCATATCTCGGTCTTTCTGGAGGCATATAAGATTTTAGGCTTTATTAGCGTATCTTTGTTAATTATAGAATATATCGATCGGCAAGTGCGTAGGCGTCTGCACTCCATGCCCGACAAGCTACTGAGCGCTACTATAAAAACATATGTATCTTCACTTGAGCTATAAATATGTCTATTGTAATGTATTTAAAATGAAGCTCTTATTTCTATCTTGCTTAAGACATATAAAACATTTGTGTTTATTAACGAATTTACGTGAAATAAACATTGATCTGAGAGAGAGTTGCTCTGTCGTTCACCCAGCAAACAATTTTAGGTTGCCACAACATATCTGAAAAGTATTTGCAAGTATTGGAAACGTTTGTTTTATCGTATCAGATACGATATTGTGTGTGGACTTAAATAGGTTTCCAAAACTTATAACCAAGACATATGTATCTAACACTAATTTGAGATGTTGTGGCAACTTACACTCCTAACATGAGTCATTCATAATCCATTCATACACCAATATGAATCTCTTGTGAAAGGTTTGAGCCTTATCTGAACCATTTTCACATCTTTGTGTTTAAAGTTAAATTTCTTGAAAATAAAAAATATTTATTTTTAAATATATTTAAATATTTTAAATAATAAATTTTTTATATTATATTAGTGTTTTCAATTTAAATATTAAAACCAATTTAAGGGTAAAAAAATCAAATAATTTATATTTCTTTTATTATTTACTAACAAATCAGCAAAAATACAAAAACATATGACTTATATAATTATATATATAATATATATATAAATAATTTATATAATATATATATATATATATATATATATATATATATATATATTAGTGTAATACATAAGAATGTAGTGTAATAGTATATATATTATATATATATATATTTATATATAAATAATATATTTATATATAAATAATATATTTATATATAAATAATATATTTATATATAAATAATATATTTATATATAAATAATATATTTATATATAAATAATATATTTATATATAAATAATATATATATATATATAAATAATATATATATATATAAATAATATATATAGGGAAGGGAGTACCACCTCTGGCTGGAAGAAGGGGGACCCATAGCCTCGGAGGAAACCACACATAACGCATTGGAGGGAATGTGGGTCCCCTCCAATACAGTTTCTGTGTGCTTTTCTCCTACCACCCCCTTCCCTTTTTTCTTTTTTTTTTTTTTCCTTTATTGTGTATTTAAAGGTTACAAAACATACAAGACAAATGCCTAAAGGTTATGGATCTCTTGAAGCTCCTCCGCTTCTGGACAGGAACCGAGGACGCAGCAAGCATTTCCCCTCTGGATCGCCACACTGAGACGCTGAAATAAAAAACTGGAAGCCCTTGGGTCTCTGGTGACGTCAATGAGCTTGGACCCCAATTCCTTGAGAAATCCCAAGGCACTCTTGCCCCAGGGGCCATGCGTCTCAGACGCTATGGGAACAAAGAGGTATTGACCTTCCAGTCGCCTGTACTTGAGTGATTTTGCTGTTTCCCTGTGGTTGGCCGCCCCACCTGCTTGATCAGCTCCGAAGTGTACATAGGTGTCAGCCAGGGTGGATACACATGTGTAGTCCCACACCAACTGTCTACCCTCCTTCCATGAGTATATGGTGATGCCATCAGGGCGAAGTGCTGGGAAATCCGGGTTTTGGACCCCTAGGATGCGAGGTTCTCTCTCCGCTGGGCACCCAGCTGAGACGAGGCTTCTCTTGATGATGTCATTGACCTCGTTGTGTCTTGCATGCCAGCCCTTTGTGCTTCCGCAATGTAACCCATGCAGTCCGTATTGGTCTGCTTCCACCCTGTTGCAAATACACTTGTATTCAGTGTGAATTGGGGCACCAAGGCGGAGGGCCACTGCTACACGAAGGGATTCTGGATCTAGGCGCGTGCCCATTGCAGACATGGGTACTGCCAGGAGGAAGTCTCCTGCATGGGGGGCACGCACTGCTCTGAGGCGGGCTTTCTCCTTGTCTGATGTTGCGACGCTTAGCATGGCATCAGCTACTTTTTCCACTAGAGGGTGGTCCCAGCCGGACTGTTTGTGTTGTTTTGTTGGCTCTATAATGGTTGCTGGGGCTGCAAGAACATTCCACTGATTTGAACATTCAGTGAAAGCAGGATCGTGTATTCCTGCTGAATCTCTCAGGGTTGCAGGTAAAATATCTCTGACGAGGTCGTGCGATGCATGAGAGGAGGAAAGGAAGGCTGGTAGAGCAATTTGGGAGGCTGTGCGGACACCAAGGCCGCCGAGTCTTACAGGAAGGGTTGCTTGCTCCCACTGAGAGTCGTCCAATGGCAGGTTCAGGACTTTCACCAGCATGGACCTCAGAAGGGTGTCATACACATTTAACTTGGGGCTGCTGTAGGATGGAGAACATCTCAGAAAGTAGGTCAACTTAGGGAGAGACAGGCATCTTGTAAGGAGAAAGAGAGCATCATGGGCATCAATCTTGTCAATCCTGTCCTGCATTCTCTTTAGGTCAGTGATTTTTGCAGCCAGGACCTCCTCGATTGCTCGTGGGCCAATGGGGGCACCCAGGAGAGTGCAGTCCGGTGGTTCGACAACGAGAATGTCTGGAAGAGCATTTTGTATTTGCCCAGTGATGTCTGGGTTGCGGGAGATTATTTCACATTTGGATGCATTGAGAATGAGGCCTAAGGCTGCTCCCTGCTCCTGGATTTTCCTTATATCCCCCAAAATGGTTTCCGGAGTTCCAGCTAGAGTGCCATCATCCAGGTACCAGATGTTTAGCTCGCTTGTCAGACTATCAGTGACCTCTTTGATAGCTAGGCAGAAAAGAAGGGGGGCTAAGGGGTCACCTTGTTGGACACCTTCACAGGAGTTTATTTCATGCTCCCCAAAAAGAAGCTTAGAGTCCCCACTGTAGCACGATCGGATGAATGGGTAAAGGGGACGGAAATGGTTGTGTACAGCCCTGAGGACAGCGTCTCGTCTGACTTGATTGAAGGCATTTTTGAAGTCAAGCTTTACTAGTGCCTTCTGGTCCGGGAGATCAACAATGTAAGCCCGCGCTGCATGTGCTGCAGCTTCACAACCTAGGGGAATCCCAAACCCGAGCTGATGAGGTTTCAGCAAGGTGGCTGCTTCCTGGCTGATAGATCTCACTGCAGCCTTAGCTACAAGGCGTCGGAGGGTGTTGCCAACGGCAATGGGCCTGATACCCCTATCCTTCTTCTTTAGAGCACAGAGTGCTGCTCCATAAAAGACAGGCCTGATGTCCTCAGGGATGCCGCCAGCCAAACACATGTTGGAGAATCTGGTAAGTTCCACTAGAAGATCCTTTGCAGCATCTCCAAGCACCGGGTTCAGCATTTGTTTGATGTGCTGGGGTCTTAGGCCTGTAAAGCCCCCTGCTGAACCTG
>NC_091151.1:33085396-33202896 GCF_040958095.1 Procambarus clarkii
GGCTGATGGGAAACGGCTTGGTCGTTGTGGCTCCAGCTCCAGATTCTTATATGTGCTGAGCCTGGGTCCAGTACTTCTCTTAGGTGGTGTGCGAGCTGGGAGTAATATTCACAGCTACTCGGACTGCATGTGCTTAGGGTCACCTTCCCTGAGTGTCCTGTAAGTACCACTCTAGGGGCTTGAGGTTACCTTCCACAAGTCACCTTGGGTCTACCTCTGTTGGTCTTTTGTTGCTTGGTGATTGTGACCGCCCTGAGTGTTTTGGGAGGGGGAGGGGGGAGGCCTCCCTGGTTTGCCTTGGGGTAAGTGGTAGTTTTTGCACTGGTAGGGGCACGGGTACTGCATAGCTAGTTTTCACTTATAAAAAGTGGCCGGCTGTTCCCTCTGGGTACGCTGTCCCTCTTGCGAGGTTTTTCTTTTATTTTTATTTTTGCCTGGTGTGGGGGGGGGGGTCTGCCTTGGTGTTTTTTTTCCTTATCCTAGGGTTGTTTGTGTTTGGTGGTACCCCTGCTTTGCCCTCGTGAGTGGACACGTCCTGGGGGTTCAGCATTAGTGGTGTTGATTGGTAGCTTGGGTGCTGGTTAGCAGTACCCTGCCTGGGTAAACCCTTAGCAGACCCAGTCTAGGGGCCCTTGGAAACCCCACAGGGCGCTCGGGTCCACTGGATGTGACCCCTGAGTCCCCTCTCGCGTTTTGCGAGTTTGAGTGTTGCTCGGTTCCCCTTGTATCAGGGCGACACTCATTGGTTTTTGCCTCCGTCATGCTGCCTGTTGGGTCGGTGACACATTCGACCCGGAGTCCTGTGAGCTTTGTTTCTTGTTTGTGATTCAGTTCACCCAATCTGATCATATTCGGGTGCAGGAGGCTCGCGTGTTGCAAGGTAGGTTTAGGATGTTGCAGCGCGCTCGTTTGGTTGCTTCTCCAGATGCCCCGAGGCTGCCCCGCTTTGTTTATAGGGACCTGAAATTGGGGGTGTTGGTCGCTTCGGCCTTGGTTCCGCCCACGCCCCCTCGTTCTTCCCCTGCTGTGGTTCATTCGGTTCCCCCTCCCCTGCTTCCGACTCCTAAGCGTCTGAGGGCTTCGGGGTCGGGGCAGGGTTTAGAGGTTTCTGAGATTCCCGCAATTTCGAGGGTTGCACCTTTCTGGGGTGGCTAAGGAGGCATTTGAGTCCGTTCCTCCAGCCTTAGCTCCAGGGTCTGACCAGTGGGCCCATTCTCTTCCTGCTCTGTCGGCCGCCCCGGCTTTTTCTTGTGTGGCTGGGGGCTTGGAAGGATGACTCACCCCAGGGGCCTGACGTGGAGGTTCCCGGGGTTGGGAAGGGGCTGGTCTGGGGGCCTTGGGCCCTGTTGGACCCCCGCCTGGGTTTTCCAACCCTCTGGGCGGGGCTTTCAGTTACAAGGAGTAGGGTTTTCCTTTTCCCCCGCCTGAGTACGAATTAGTTTGGGTGTCAGCCCCTCCCTGGGTTCGTTCTGTGTCCCTTGGGTCTGTCGGTTCCGCCTTCCTGTTGGTGATTTTACCACTTTCTCACCCTTCTTTTCTAGGACATGTATTCTTCTGGGTCATGTCATTATGGTCTCATCGTCTCGGGATTCTGCCTGACCACTGGTTGCGGATGCCACTGGGCCCTTGTGAGCCTCTGTGCTTTTGTGCTTGCTTCTCAAAGGCCTCGGAGGTTCAGAAAGATCTTTGATTCTTCCAATATTGTTGGAACATCTGTTGTCTGCTGGCGAGGCTTACTTCCAGTCCTTTCTCGGACTTGTTGGTCCTCTTCTGTCCTATTTATCGTTTTTCGATATTATCTTATTATTTTCTCATTGCTTCTTATCTCCGTACTGTCCCGACATAACTACTTTTCGTTTAGTACACTTTGCAGGCACCCTCCCCGGGGGTTGGGTGTTGCAGCTCGGTTCTCAGACGCATGCGCCAAGCGTGTTTGTTTTGGTTTATGTGCAGTGTAAACATGTGTTGGTGTTCTGTATCCTTTATCGCGGGTTCTACGCCGCTCTCGCTTATCTTCTTTCCAGTCATTGCCCCCTGGATACTGAGGAAATTCTTGGTTTTATATATGGGGAGAACACTTAGTTCTTTCTCTGCTTTTATGTGTGTGGGTTGGCTTGGAGTGGCGCCGCCTCTGGCTTTACTCTACACTATCTAATACAGTTCACGCATCTCTGGACATGATCCACTAGCGTTGCTCCCGGAATTTTACACGGCTCAGCTGTGTCGTGACACGATAGTGTCTACGCTTTACAAGTGAGAGTATACGGTCTGGTGACACTGTCAGCCAGGTGCTAGTTCTCGGTTTTTGGATGAGTGTTGGGTGTTGTTTGTAGCGTTTTGCTTGGCCACTTTGCGTGCATCTTCATGTGGCCTTCCTATGTGCTTATATCAATGCTCCTCAGCCCAAGGCTAAGGCCTGATTGTGGGGAAGGGTTCCATGGAACATCAGATGGACACTCATTCCTTGACTCAGTCATTGCTTCTGGTCACTCCTTCCTTGGCCGTTGTTCAGTGCCTGGCTGCGCTCTAATGTATACATTGGAGTGTGTGTGTATATTTCCTTGATCGTGTACATTCTGTTTTCCTTGCATTTCCTACCTCTATACTACACATTGTTGTGTGTCTTAGTATGTGCTTATTGGCTATACTAGTGTTGGTGCTAGGTTGGACTGTATATGTTCAGTTCCCTGCTATTGGACAGCTCTGCTGTTCCGTTGTAGAACTGAGTTCTTTCATCTTTTTGTATGTCCCTACCAGCTTCTGTGTTGCAATGTCTGCTGGTGGCTGTGGGTTCCAATCACCCACTCCTGTCTCTACTGCTCCTTTTTTGTAGGGACAGGGGGAGCTCGGATTACGGTTCTGGCTACGGCCTTTTCCTTGTGTTCCTTTGCCGGACAATACATTTTTCCCTTAGTGCAGTACACATCCTGGGTAGTTCTCCTCATCTGTTACTCTGCTTCGTGTGCGTCGTTCTGCATTGTTGGAGCTGGTTGCACTACTCCTGTGGGTTGCAGTGTCCCTGGTTTTTGCTTAGTGTCTCGCGTGTCGGCTCGTGGTGCTCGCTTCCTCGCTGACCTCTGCCTGGACCCTGGTTCTTTGGTTTTCATTGCCATTTTGTCCTTGCTGTTTGTAGACTCTACGGTTCGGCTCTTTCAGCATGCGGCGGCTTCTTGATGTCATCTGTTATTGGCCTTGTTGGTCCTTTCGGTGCCTCGGGGGGGTTCCTCCCGGACGGGGCGTGTCTGCTTACCCGGGTTGGTTCTTTCCCAACTCACCGGGTTTGGGTTCCTGGTTCCCTGATGGTTGTTCCTTCTGGGTCCTTGCCAGCCTTGGTTTCGGTCGCTGTTTGCTTGGTGTCCGAACCCAGGAGGTTTTCCCCTGGCTCCGCCTCTTCTGCTGATCGGTCCGATCCATATCGGGGCTCGTTCGATCTACTCCTCGAGTCATCCAGTCTGGTAATTTTGATTCGAGCTTCTCACCATCTCTAGTGATCAGGTGGATTCGTTGATGGTGTCCCACCTGCGTGTTTCGTCTTGGCGGTGGTATGGGGTTTTATTGGCGGTCCTTCCTTTTCTTTTTTTTCTTCGTAGGTATCCTGCGGTTTTTGTTGACGTGGTCTTGTCCTTCTCTCGTGGGAGTTTGGGACAGTATGCGTCGACACATACTGTTGCCTTGTCTCGTGTGGCACTGGCGGAGCCGCTATGGTTTGCTTTCGGTTTTAATATTCCTTCTGCACCTTTGCAAGGGCTGTCTCGGGCGTTGTGCCTACGGCCTTCTCTTGTGCCACCTGCACCGTACTGGTCTTTGGCTGGTGTGCTCCTGTTTCTGTCTTCGCCTAGGTTTGTTGTAGCCCCTTTGTTTCAGGTTTGTTTTTCCGAAGCTTTTTCTTGTTCATTTGCAGCCATCTTGTTCTTTTCTGGCGAGGAATGAGTCTGCTGCTTTCCGGAGGGGGGTCCTTGGGTTGTTGATGCTTGGTTGGTCTGACTGGGGGTGCATCTTATGTTGTGTCCAGTTGCGGCCCTCCACCGTTATTTGCTCGCCACGGCTTCTGTGTCCAGGGACACACTTTGGGTTGATCCTGTTTCTCTTCTTCCCTGTTCACGGGTATGGGTCTCTCAGGTCATCCACAGGATTATTAACACTTTCGCGCACCCTGCCCGCCACCCCTCAACTGTGCGATATGGGACCCAGGGTGTCACGGGAGCACGCGTAAATTCTGAAAAGTGTATACTCTCTTCAACTTTGTCACCTTAATTCTCGTCCTACGAGATTAAATTTTGTATCATTGTGTTCGCAATAGAATTCTCTACAGCACTAAATGCATATAAACTCCATAAGCCCGGCTAATTACCCGCAGCAAACAGAGAAAGTGCGAACGAGTTTCCCAGGAGCTCGCAAACGCGATAAAATGTTTTCACTATTTTCACTCTGGTCACCTCAATTTTCGTCCTAGGTCTTTCATTTTGGTCTCAGTGGGTTCGCAATAGAATTCTCTATAGGAACATTAGCATATAAAATAAAAAACATGGTCACGCTCCAACCGCCGACGAGTTGAAGACGGACCACGCGTTAGCCGCAAGTGAGTGCTCAGATGCCTTCCAGCTACACTCCCAATTCCCGCCCTTTTCAAGCCTTTCTTTCGCAATTTTCTTCCTGGAAGGGCCTTGTTCATGATCACTATCCATCGTGGAGTAAGCGTAGATAGTTTCTAAAGCCGCAGTAAGAAATACAGTATAGCCACGGAAAATAGCCGAAATGTTCACACGTTTGAGATGCGAGGGGAGGCAACATTGGTCACAACAGTGGAGCGAAAACAATGGGCCCACGGCGTATGCCAAGCCGCCTGAGGGCCACGAGGCTCAACAAAGAAAATGGGAAGACATCGGCGCGCATTTTAACACTTTCGCTCGGGGATGACGCAGCATTGCGTCATCCGTTTACTGGCGGTAATGCCGGGGATGACGCAGCATTGCGTCATCCGTTTACTGGCGGTAATGCCGGGGATGACGCAGCATTGCGTCATCCACTTTAAAAATTCGCCAAAAATCAGGTTTTTATCCGATTTTTTTGGGACTGATTTTAAAATGCGCGCCGATGTCTTCCCATTTTCTTTGTTGCACCTAGTGGCCCGCAGGCGGCGCGGCACAGGCCGTCGACCCATTGTTTTCGCTCCACTGTTGTGACCGGTGTCGCCTCCCCTCGCGTCTCAAACGTGTGAACATTTCGGCTATTTTCCGTGGCTATATTTCTTACTGCGGCTTCAGAAACTATCTACGCTTACTCCACGATGGATAGTGATCATGAACAAGGCCCTTCCAGGAAGAAAATTGCAAAAGAAAGGCGTGAAAAGCAGAAGCTGAGTAGTGTACAGGAGAAGTACAAGCATGTGAGACTAACTCCCACCATCCACTCCACCTATACAAAACATGGGTTGACCCTGCAGGAAACGTTTTCCAGGAGCAGGTGGAGTGGATAAAACAAATGTTCAACCCATGTCATGTTCAACACACAACACTGAGGTGGTAAGTGCAAATTTTTTTATTATTTATTTATTTTTTTTTTTTTGTTCATACTTTCCCGTATTGTACAGGCAATGTTGTTCTTCAATTGGCCCTTATATGCACATATCCATCTGAAGAATTCTATTAGGAACATTTTCATACCTAAATGAGCGCTGTAACACGAAAATTGAGATTACCACCAGGAAATAATACTAAACATATGTGGGCGGGAATTGAGAGTGTAGCTGGAAGGCGTCTGAGCGCTCACTCACGGCTAACGCGTGGCCCGTCTTCAACTCGTCGGCGGTTGGAGCGTGACCAGGTTTTTTATTTTATATGCTAATATTCCTCTAGAGAATTCTATTACGAACCCATTGAGACCAAAATGAAAGACCTAGGACGAAAATTGAGGTGACCAGAGTGAAAATAGTGAAAACATTTTATCGCGTTTGCGCGCTCCCGGGTAACTCGTTTGCACTTTCTCTGCTTGCTGTGGGTAATTAGCCGGGCTTTTGGAGTTTATATGCATTTAGTGCTGTAGAGAATTTTATTGCGAACACAATGATACCAAATTTAATCTCGTAGAACGAAAATTGAGGTGACAAAGTTGAAGAGAGTATACACTTTTCGGAATTGACGCGCGCTTCCGTGACATGCTGGGGTCCATATCGCCCTGTCGAGGGGTGGCGCGCGGGGTGCGCGAAAGTGTTAAAACCAGTCCCCCAAAAATTGGATAAAAACCTGATTTTTGGCGATTATTTAAAGTGGATGACGCAATGCTGCGTCATCCCCGGTATTACCGCCAGTAAACGGATGACGCAATGCTGCGTCATGCCCGGGCGAAAGTGTTAAGTCTCGCCAACCTGTGGTCTATCCCCCTTGCCCTTGACGTTCATAAGTTTGCTGCTCTTGCTGCTATCTTTGGTAACATGACTGGCTGACATTTGGGCATGGGGTTTTTGGCAGTCGAACAGGGTCCTGGCTGCACGCTACCTCATTAACGTTCTTGGGCCTAGTTGGGCCTCTGTCGCTTGGGTCGGCGGCTGCAGCCTGTCTCGACTACGAGATGAGGTGTGGAACACAGACCGCCTCCCGAGTTAGTCCCCTTCTTTCTTTTGTTTTTGGTGAAGTAACTCCGGGGAGCCGTAGGGGCTCCCCCCCAGAAAACCAGTGTTGAATGTAATGAAATGCCATTTTATGGGGGAGTTCCCCCAGAAAAGAGGGGAACTGTGCAGACATGTGGCACGGCTCGGGTGACGTCATGCTTGTTTGATTTTTTGGGGGGGAGGAGGAGGAGGAGTTCTGTCCACTCGTTAGTCTAGTTTCATTGTTTTTAACCATAATAGGGGTTTGTTTTGTGGTGCTTACCTTTCTGGGTGATTGTCCCGGTTGATGGCAGATATAGAACGCTTCAAAATCACATGTGCATTCTATGGGCCATTGTTACCTGTGTCTCTCTGAGGAGGCCAGGTACTGGCTCGTGGTCCCCTGTAGGCCTTGAACTCCACCTACATCGACTGATGCCAAAGTTAGGAATATCCACATTAGCCTGGATAGCTCCAGAGAGCCTCTGCGACTCACCCAGAAAATGGTGTTTCATTACATCCAATGCTGATTTTTTGTTTTCTGGACAGTAAAGTTCCTATTATATATCAGACCATGGGTTCCAAGATGGATGGTGAGGGGACTGGAGGGATGAATGGTGGAGGAACTGGATGGATGGATGGAGGGGACAACTGGATGGATGGATGGAGGGGACAACTGGATGGATGGATGGAGGGGGAAACTGGATGGGTGGATAAGTGGAGGGGGACTGGATGGACGGATGGTGAGGGGACTGGATGGATGGATGATGAGGATACTGAATGGATGGTGGAAGAACTGGATGGATGGTGAGGGAACTGGATGGATGAATGATGAGGGTACTGGATGGATGGATGGTGGAAAACCGGATGGATGGATAGGGGGTGGAGGGATGGATGAACAGATAGGGGGCTTGGGATGCCTCCATCCATCCATCCAGTCCCCCCCCCCCCCCATCCATCCAGTCCCCTCACCATCCATCCAGTCCCCTCACCATCCATCCAGTCCCTCCATCCTTCCATCCATCCAGAACTGGATGGATGGCGAGGGGACTGGATGGATTGATGGAGGGACTGGATGGATGGTGAGGGGACTGGATGGATGGTGGGGGGACTGGATGGATGGATGGAGAGACTGGATGAATGGATGGTGGAGGGGGACAGGATGGATGGTGAGAGGACTGGATGGATGGATGGTGGAGGGGGGGACTGGATGGATGGTGGAGGGGGGGACTGGATGGATGGATGGTGGAGGGGGGGGGACTGGATGGATGGATGGTGGAAGGGGGACTGGATGGATGGAGGGACTAGATGGATGGAGAGACTAGATGAATGGATGGTGGAGGGGGACTGGATGGATGGTGGGGTGATAAAAATGAGTTCCCTGTTGGGTTATTTGTGGACCTGCGTAAGGCTTTTGATACTGTCAACCACCAAAACCTTATTCTTAAATTACATCATTATGGAGTCAAAGGTCACTCCCTGCAACACCTTAAGTCTTACTTTTCTGACAGGCTCCAGTATGTTTCTGTGAATAATTCAATTTCTCCCACCCTACCCATCAACATTGGTGTTCCTCAGGGCAGCATACTTGGCCCTCTCCTCTTTCTCATCTACATTAATGACCTTCCAAATGCTTCCCAACACCTCAAACCAATTCTATTTGCTGACGACACAACCTTCATTTACTTCAGTCCTGACCCCCTTGCTCTAAATACCACAGTGAATACTGAGCTAAATAAAGTCCATCTTTGGCTAACTACCAACAAACTCGCCCTCAACATTGACAAATCTTTCTATATTTTGTTTGGCAATAAATCCTCAAATCAAATAAATCTCAGGATAAACAATACCCAAATTTGTAACAAAGTATATGGCAAATTCCTTGGCATTCTCATTGACCACAAGCTGAATTTCCAGGGACACATTGTAAATATATCAAAAAAAGTTAAAAAAAAACTGTTGACATTCTTTCTAAGATCAGATATTATGTACCTCGCCCTGACCTGGTGACACTCTATTACTCCTCTATTACACTATTACATCTATCCTTATCTCAACTATGGTATTTGTGCTTGGGGTTCTACTACCCAAAATTATTTACATCTTCTAATTACTCAACATAAAGCTGCTATTAGGACAATATCTAACTCAGGCGCCAGACATCACTCGGTACCCTTACTCAAATCTCTGAATGTATTAGATATTAAGTCACTGCACATCCTCTCATTTGTATTTTATATATATAAAACCCTGAACTGTAATATCAGTCCTGACCTTAAAAGCTTCCTAGAAGGTTGTAACAGATCCCATGAGCACCACACTAGAAACAAATACCTATTTGATATTCCAAGAGTACGACTTAATCAAACTAGAAATGCTTTACAAATCAAGGGACCCAGAATGTGGAATGACCTTCCCAATCATGTTAAAGACTGTACCTCTCCCAACCAGTTTAAGATAAAAACTAAGTACTGTCTCCACTCGACTATCCGGACTATATGGGAAGGACCCCCAGCCGGATTATCACATGTTCCGGATAATAGTACTTTTTCCCCTCCGAGTCCAAAAGGGACCATTTCCGACAATTTTTATACCACACGCATGATTTGAATTGACACACTAATTAGTGTGTGGGGCTGGTGCATGGGTGGTTAGCTGCCTAGCTGGTAGGTGGGCAGGGAAAGTGGGTGGGCAGGCAGGTGGGTGGGTGGGCAGGCAAGTGGATGGGTGAGCAGGCAGGGATAGGTGGGTTCAGGCAGGTGGGTTTTGGATGAGTGGATGGCAGGTAGATGGGCTTGGTGGGTGAACAGGTTCGAGCAGGCAAGTGGGTGAGCAGGCAGGTGGGTGAATAGGTGGGTGGGTGCATTGACAGGTGGGTAAGTGGGCATGCAGGCATGTGGGTAAACAGGTGGGTGGGCAGGGAAGTGGGTGAACAGGAGGGTGGGTGGGTTAAGCAGGCAGGTGGGTGTGCAGGTAGGTAGGTGGATGAATGGATTGACAGGTGGGTAAGTGGGCATGCAGGCAGGTGGGTGGGCAGGGAAGTGGGTAAATAGGTGGGTGGGTGAACAGGTGGGTAAATGGGTGTGCAGCCAGGTGGGTAAACAGGTGGGTGGGCAGGGAAGTGGGTAAACAGGTGGGTGGGCAGGGAAGTGGGTAAACAGGTGGGTGGGCAGGGAAGTGGGTAAACAGGTGGGTGGGCAGGGAAGTGGGTAAACAGGTGGGCGGGCAGGGAAGTGGGTAAACAGGTGGGCGGGCAGGGAAGTGGGTAAACAGGTGGGCGGGCAGGGAAGTGGGTAAACAGGTGGGCGGGCAGGGAAGTGGGTAAACAGGTGGGCGGGCAGGGAAGTGGGTAAACAGGTGGGCGGGCAGGGAAGTGGGTAAACAGGTGGGCGGGCAGGGAAGTGGGTAAACAGGTGGGCGGGCAGGGAAGTGGGTAAACAGGTGGGCGGGCAGGGAAGTGGGTAAACAGGTGGGCGGGCAGGGAAGTGGGTAAACAGGTGGGTGGGCAGGGACGTGGGTGAACAGGTGGGTGAACAGGTGGGTAAGTGGCGAGACTGGAACAGAGACAGACAACACGTGTGATATCCTGCCTGGTCACCCCCCCCCCCTCCCCCACCTCACGCCAGCCTTCCCATCTCCCCTCCACATGTGTCGACAGACACGTGGGTGTTGACACGCTGTATGATGACTTTTAACATATGCGCCTTAAGTTCTGTTAAATCCCATTTTATTTTATTGTAAATATTTAAATGAATAAATAGCAAACCAAATACTGTACTGTACTGTTCATCTATTATAGTGTTATTTAATTAATATTCGTAACTAGCTCTCCACAGCAATAAGAAAACAATATAATTCTTGCAACACCGCCAACGCCACCTTCCTTCGTTAGGCTTAAGCGAGTCCCATACACACCACAATAGTTTTTCCTCCCTCCGTGACCAACTCCCTTCCTCCCTTCCTGACCAACTCCCTTCCCCCCTTCCTGACCAACTCCCTTCCTCCCTCCCTTCCTGACCAACTCCCTTCCTCCCTCCCTTCCTGACCAACTCCCTCCCTCCCTTCCTGACCAACTCCCTTCCTCCCTCCCTTCCTGACCAACTCCCTTCCTCCCTCCCTTCCTGACCAACTCCCTCCCTTCTTGACCAACTCCCTTCCTCCCTCCCTTCCTGACCAACTCCCTTCCTCCCTCCCTTCCTGACCAACTCCCTTCCTCCCTCCCTTCCTGACCAACTCCCTTCCTCCCTCCCTTCCTGACCAACTCCCTTCCTCCCTCCCTTCCTGACCAACTCCCTTCCTCCCTCCCTTCCTGACCAACTCCCTTCCTCCCTCCCTTCCTGACCAACTCCCTTCCTCCCTCCCTTCCTGACCAACTCCCTCCCTGACCATTATCCCCCGGGTGGTCCCTACCAACGCTCCCCTCTCTCCCGACACCACCCACCTACCCTACCCCCTCCAACACCATGGCCTTGAGCCACAGCTGTACGGGATTAATACGGTACGGCCCACCGGCTCAGATTTTTAACCGGCCAAACCGGCTTTCATCCGGCTCCCATGGCCATTTTGGCCAGATATTGAGAACTTTATCCGTTCACGATTTTGGCCGTATAAGGGCGTTTTCCGGATGTTCGAATCCCGGATAATCGCGAGGTTACAGTACTACCTAATTAACTCCCTGGGAGCCGGTCAGCCGAGCGGACAGCACGTTGGACTTGTGATCCTGTGGTCCCAGGTTCGATCCCGGGCGCTGGCGAGAAACAATGGGCAGAGTTTCTTTCACCCTATGCCCCTGTTACCTAGCAGTAAAATAGGTACCCGGGTGTTAGTCAGCGGTCACGGGCTGCTTCCTGGGGGTGGAGGCCTGGTCAAGGACCGGGCCGCAGGGACACTAAAAACCCCTGAAATCATCTCAAGATAACCTCAAGATAACCTACCTCACCCCTGAATGTCAACCCATGTCTACTATTTTAAACAATGCTGTTTGTTGACCAAATTGTATTTTTACTATTTTTTCTGCCATGTTCCCTCCCTTTTCTGGGGGGAGCCCCGTCGGCTCCCCGGAGCTATCCCAGGCTGATATGCTAATGTCAGACTTTGGCATCAGTCATGTGTATGGAGTTCTTAGGCCTACCGGGGACCACGGCCAGAACCTGGCCCCCTCAGAGAGGCAAGGGGAGCAATGGCCTATAGAAGCCCCCGTGTAGTTGGAAGCATTCTATGTCTGCCATCGACCGGAACAGGCACCCAGAAAGGTAAGCGCCCCAAAACAAACCCCTATTCTGGTTAAAATTGCTACCAAAAACCGAACTAGTGGATAGAACTCCCCAACCGAAAACAAGCAAACTAGTGTGACGTCACACACCGCCGCGCCGCTGTCTGCGCAGCTCCCCCCTCCACGGGAGGGGGAAGGGGGAGCCCCAGACCCCCGCGCCGGCTACCCACACCTCAGTTCTTGAGGCTGATGCTATAGGCGATGGTCGTGTGCTCTGGCTCCGGTGTCGCTACTGCACTGTGCTTTGCGTGTGGTGTTGGTTTTGTGGGTGCGAGAGCCAGGAGTTATCTTCAGTACTCGGGCTGCATGCGCCTAGGGCTGCCTTCCCTAGGTGCCCTGTAAGTACTGCCCTTGGGGCTTGGGGCCACCTTCCACAGGCTCCTTGGAGTCTGCCTCTGCTGGTCCGTTTTACCTTTCGGTTTTTCGGCCGCCTGTTGGGCTCTTGGGTGTTCTGTTCTCCCTTGTTACCGGCAGGTAAGAGGCAGTTTGCACTAGTAGGGGCGCAGGGTGCTGCTCAGCTTGTATTTCCCAACATCGCGGCCGGCTCTGTTCCTTGGGGTTCGCTGTCCTCTTGCGGGGTTTTGTTTTTCTTTTTTTGCCTGGTGGGGGGTTCTGTCATTTTATTCAGTTTGTTTTTGCCCTTCCACTGTTCTCCTCGGTGGCGCCCCCTGCTAGGTCCCCGTGAGTGTACACGTCCCTGGGGTTCAGCTTTAGAAGTTTGCTTGGTAGTTTTGGGCGCCGGTTTGCAGCACCCTGCCTGGGACTACCTGAGCGCGAGTCCTCTTAAAGTAAACGCTCAGGACCCTGGGAATCCCCTAGGGGGCGCGTGGGTCCGATGGATGTGACCCCGGAGTCCCCACTCGCTGTGTGCGAGTTTGAGGGTTGCTCGGTCCCCTTGTCTCAGGGTGACCCTCATTGTTTTTGCCTCTGCCACGCTGCCTGTTGGGTCGGTGATACTTTCGACCCTGAGTCCTGTGAGTGTTGCTGCTTGCTTGTGACTCAATTTACCCAATCCTCTGATGATTCTATTCGGGTACAGGCGGCGCGTGTGTTGCAGTCTAGGTTTCGTCTGTTGCAACGCACTCGGTTGGTTGCTTCCCCGGATGCCCCGGGGCTGCCCCGCTTTGCTTTTCGAGACCCGGACTTGGGGGTGGGGGTCGCCTCGATCCTGGTTCAGTCCGCACCTCCTCGTCCTTCCCCTTCTGTTCGTTCTGGTCCCCCGCCCCTGCTTCCGGCCCCGAAGCGTCTGAGGGTTTCGGGGTCGGAGCAGGGGTTACTTCATCTCGAGACTCGGGCAGCTTCGGGGGTTGCCCCTTCCGGGGGGGGGGGGCGGCAGAGGCATTCGAGTCTTGTCTCCCGGCCGAAGCTTCAGGGTCTGACCAGTGGGCCCCCCTTCCTCCAGCTTTTCCGGCTGCTCCGTCCTTGTCTTGTGGGGTCGGGGCTTGGGGAGAGGACTCGGCCTCGGGTCCTGTGGTGACGGACCTCGAGGCTGGGGAGGGGCTGACTTGGGGGCCTTGGGCCCCGCTGGACCCCGCCTGGGTTTTTCTTCCCACTGAGCGGGGCTTATTGTTACAAGGAGTGGGGTTTTCTTTTCCCCCCACTGCGTACGAGTTGGATTTGGTGTCGGCCCCTCCCCGGGTTCGGTTCCGTGTTCCCCCGGGTACGTCGGTTCCGTCCTTCCAGAGGTTTTCGGCTTATCGCATGCAACCTGGTGTGGTGCGAGCGGCCTTTGCAGCTTACCTCCTGCGTGACCCGGATTATGCCTCGGAAATGGATCCGTCCACGTTCAGGTTTGGGACTTCGTTCCCTTTCTGGCTCCGTTACGAGGTTCCGGAGTCGTCCTGGCTAGCAGACTGCCCCTTGTTTGGTCTGGATTCCTGGCATTCCTTTTGTCGTTCCCGCACGCTGGAGTGGCGGGAAGCTTCCACGGTGCTTCAGGTTTTCCTGGGGGGCGAACTTGAGTACCTGAATGAGTGCTTGTTTGCCCCTGCCCTTCCCCGCGATGTGGGCGTTATTCAGCTCCATGTGCAGGTTCCCTCCCTTTCGGCGGCGCTCGTTGCGGAGGACTTGCGCGCCCGGGGCCTTTTGTGTTCGGCCTTGCGGTTCTTTTCCCTCCTGGAGCTGTCTTCGGATTGGCTCATGGAGGATGTGGGGACGCTTGGGTCCGTCCCGGGGTCCGGCACCTTGTCCTCGGCTGCGCGTTCGTCGGCTGCCTTGTTGAAGCTGTTCACGCCGATTTTGCGGGATGTGGTTTCCCTGTTTTATGCTTCCAGTCTCGCGTGTCGGCAGGCGGTGCTGGGTTCCTCCGTGGAATCTGCTTGGGCTCTGGCTTTTAGGCGTTCTTCACCTTTTTGTCCTCTCCTGTCTGGGGAGTCGGCCGTGGCGCAGTTTATTCAGGCTGCGTCGGCGGCTTGTCGTCCGATGTCAGACTTGTTGGTTTTCCGGGGGTCCCGGGGTGGGTCTTCCCGGAAAGGTCGTGCCAGGGCTTGGGGTTCCTCTCGTCGTGGTAGGCCTCTGGTGTCAGGTTTGGGGTTGGCTCCTGCGGACCCTCCCTCGTCTGGTCGGCGCGGTGTTCGCGTTGTGCGGGGTTCTGGGTCTCGTAAGGGTCGCTGGACCTTTCGTGGTTTGCCCCCTTGACGGGGCAATGGGGGGGCGGCTTGCGCTGTTCGTCCGCGCCTGGTCCCACGATTCGTGGGCCTTTCGGGTCGTGTCTCGCGGCCTGCGGTGGCGTTGGGTGGCCCCTCCCCCTTTGGGGGGTCGGGGCTGGCAGGGCAGGTTTCTTCCCCTACGTTCTGTCGAGTCGTCTTGGAGTGGGTACGCTTGGGCGTCGTCGAAACGACGTCGTCCCTCAGATGGGTTTCCCGTCTGTTTCCTGTTCCGAAACGGGACTGCGCGGACCTGCGGTTCATTCTGGACTTGTCCCGTCTGAACCCCTGGGTTCATTGCCCCTCCTTTCGGATGACTACGCTGTCTCAGGTTCGGCTCCTCTTGGAGCCGGGTGCTTGGATGGTGTCCCTGGACCTCCGGGATGCTTATTGGCATGTCCCAATTCATCCGCGGTTCAGGGACTGGCTCGGTTTTGTTGTGGGGCGGCTGAGTTACCGCTTTCGTTGTCTCCCGTTCGGGTTGAACCTGGCACCTCGCGTGTTCACGCGCCTTACACGGGTTGTGGTGGCTCGTTTGCGTCTCCTAGGTGTTCGGGTGTTGGCCTACCTCGACGACTGGCTGGTTTGGGCTCCCAGCCAGTCAGCTTGCTTGCTAGCCAGGGATTTGGTTCTTTCCCAGCTCGCTGAGTTCGGGTTGTTGGTGAACTGGAGGAAGTCCCATCTGGTTCCCTTTCAGGTTCGGACTTGGCTGGGTCTCGTTTGGGACTCTCGAACCGCCTCCTTGTCTCTCCCTCCGGAGTCTCTCCTGCGGCTGCGGTCCCGCCTTCGTCTGTTTCTGGAGGGCCCTCGGGTCACCCGTCGGTTGCTCGAGGGGCTGTGCGGGAGCCTGAACTTCGCGTTGGTGGTCTACCCGCCGGGTCGGGTTTGGCTTCGACGGCTGTTCTGGTTCCTTCGGGGTTCCCCCTTACGCCTCTCTAGCGATCGCAGAGTTCGACCCTCAGGGGCCTTGCGTCGGTTGCTGCGTCACCGGCTTCCTCTTCGGGTTTTTCGGGGTTCAGTGCCTTGGCGCCTACCCGAGCCCTTGCTCGATGTGTACACGGATGCGTCGTCTCTCGGCTGGGGTTTTGTGACCAGTGCTCACCAGGCCGGCCAGGGGCGTTGGGATCCGTCCTTCCGTCGAGCTCACAGCACGGTGCGGGAGTTCGCGGCAGTGTGGTTTGCTCTGGGGAGGATTCGGGTGGCCCGCGGATCGACGATTCGGCTCCATTCAGACTGCTCTCCGGTGGTTCATTGCCTGAACCGCGGGGGTTCGATGTGCTCCTTGTCTCTTTGGGGTTGGTCGCTTCGGGTGACTCGTCTGCTGAGTTCTCGGGGTTTGGCTCTCCTAGCGGTTCACGTACGGGGCGTGTCCAATGTCTTGGCCGACGCCCTGTCTCGCTTCGTTCCCCTCTCCATGGAGTGGACGGTCGACGACGAGTCCTTCCGTTGGCTTTGTCAGACGTTTGGGCTCCCCGAAGTGGACCTCTTCGCGTCGGCGTGGTCGCGGCGTCTTCCCGTTTATGCGGCGCCCTTCCCCGATCGCGAGGCCGTC
The DNA here is from genome assembly GCF_040958095.1 of Procambarus clarkii. Classification (NCBI taxonomy): domain Eukaryota; kingdom Metazoa; phylum Arthropoda; class Malacostraca; order Decapoda; family Cambaridae; genus Procambarus; species Procambarus clarkii. The sequence goes on from NC_091151.1 coordinate 33,101,452, forward strand.
GGGGTCGATGCCTTTCAGCTAGACTGGTCGAGGTGGGGGTTCCTGTACCTATTTCCCCCGGTTCGGCTGTTGCTCCAGGTCCTGACTCGCTTAGAGACTTACCAGGGGAGAGTTGTCCTTCTGGCCCCTTGGTGGCCGGCCCAGCCTTGGTTTCAGGCGCTGGTTGCTCGGTGTCCGAACCCGAGGGTTTTCCCGTGGCTCCGCCTCTTTCAGCGGATCGGGCCGGTCCGTCACGTGGCTGGTTCGATCTTCTCCTCGAGTCTTCGCGTATGGTTTTTTTGACTCGAGTCTATCATCATCTCTATGGTGATCAGGTGGCCTCCTTGTTGGTGTGCCCACCTGAGGGCTTCTTCTCGGCGGCAGTATGAAGTTTCCTGGCGGTCCTTCCGTTTCTTTTTGCGTCTTCGTCGTGTTAGCTCCTTGTCTGTTCGGGTGGTCTTGTCCTTCCTCTCGTGGTTGTTTCAGGACCGTCATCTTATGCCAAACACTGTCGTTTCGTATCGTGCGGCGCTGGCGGAGCCGCTTCAGCTTGCTTTCGGTATCGATGTTATGTCTGCGCCGTTTCGCAAGCTGTCTCGTGCATTGTTTCACCTCCGGCCTGCTCATGCGTCGCCTGAGCCGTCCTGGTCTTTGGACAGAGTGCTCGCTTTCCTTTCATCTCCTCGTTTCGTTGTGGCCCCTTCGGTCCAGGATTGTTTTTCCAAGGCACTTTTCTTGTTGGCTTTGGCCTCTGGGGGTCGGGTAGGGGAGCTTCATGTTCTCCTCCGGCGCAGGGGTTTCTGCTCTTTTGGTCGTGGTGATAGTTTTGTTCGTTTGCAGCCGTCTCTTTCTTTTCTGGCGAAGAATGAGACTGCTGCGTTCCGGAGGGGTCCATGGGTGGTTGATGCTTGGTTGGTCAGGCCGGGGGTGCATCATGTTTTGTGTCCGGTTGCGGCGCTTCGCCGTTATTTGCGCACCACAGCTTCTGTGTCCGGGGACGCGCTGTGGGTTGATCCGGTTTCCCTTCTTCCCTGTTCGCGGGTTCGGGTCTCTCAGGTCGTCCGCAGGGTTATTAGGTCCAGCCAGCCTGCGGTCTATCCCCGTGCCCATGACGTTCGTAAGTTCGCGGCTCTTGCTGCCGTCTTTGGGAATATGTCTTGGTCTGATATTCGGGCGCGGGGATTTTGGCGGTCGAACAGGGTCCTGGCTGCTCGTTACCTTGTGAATGTCCCTGGGCCTCGTCGGGCCTGTGTTGCTTTGGGTCGGTGGTTGCAGCCAGTTGTCTTGGCTTCGAGTTGAGGGGTGAGTGACGACCGCCTCCCGGGTAAGTCCCTCTTTTTTCTGTCTGTGGGTAGTTAACTCCGGGGAGCCGATGGGGCTCCCCCCAGAAAACCAGCGTTGAATGTAATGAAACGCCATTTTCTGGGTGAGTCCCGGAGGCTCCCTGGCATCCCTCCCTCCTTCCGGTCGGCGGTTTTTCGTGTTTTTGACATCCAGCCTCAAGAACTGAGGTGTGGGTAGCCGGCGCGGGGGTCTGGGGCTCCCCCCTTCCCCCTCCCGGGGAGGGGGGAGCTGCGCAGACAGCAGCGCGGCGGTGTGTGACGTCATACTAGTTTGCGTGTTTTCGGTTGGGGAGTTCTATGCACTAGTTCGGTTTTTGGTAGCAATTTTAACCAGAATAGGGGTTTGTTTTGGGGAGCTTACCTTTCTGGGTGCCTGTTCCGGTCGATGGCAGACATAGAATGCTTCCAACTACACGGGGGCTTCTATAGGCCATTGCTCCCCTTGCCTCTCTGAGGGGGCCCGGTTCTGGCCGTGGTCCCCGGTAGGCCTAAGAACTCCATACACATGACTGATGCCAAAGTCTGACATTAGCATATCAGCCTGGGATAGCTCCGGGGAGCCTCCGGGACTCACCCAGAAAATGGCGTTTCATTACATTCAACGCTGGTTTTTTATTTTTTTATTTTCTCAGCACACTTTATACTTTAATCTCAATTAGTATTAAGTTTAATGTCAGTGTTTTTCCTGCCCAAAACGCTTTGCATAATACAGTGGAACCTCTATTAACAAGTTTAATCCGTTTTGGCACCGAACTCGTTACCTGGAAAACTCGTCTTAAGAAACAAATTTCCCCATTTAAAATAAAGGAAATAAATTTAATCCGTTCCACTCCCAAAAACATCCATACTTGTATGACTTTTTTTTATGTAAATATAATACTGCACATGTAAATATAAATGTTTTGTTGTAGTGTTTGAATATTTACTTTACCTTATGAAGAGTAGTTACAGTACTGGATTGAGGGAGACGATGGAGAGGTGGGAAGGAGGAGAGGGGTTATGGTGTGGAAGGAGAATCCACCTCTGAGTCAGGCGGACTCTCTCTTCTTGGGAATTTCACCCAAATTTCATTTCAAATGTCACACAAGGATGTGTTAGACCAGCACCAAAAAAAAATCTACGCCGATTACACTCGTTGTGTCAACAATATAATAGCCTTACCACGAAGATACAATACAATGCCGTTTTCTCAAATAGGCAATGTGGTTATTAAAGAAAACGGAAATTTCATGGCAAACATGTATACAATCCCCCAAGTCGATTGGATAAAAATTGGATTTTATAGAAATATTTGCTCAAATGACGCTTGAGCGTGGTGTTTGGGTGCATTCAAGAGAAAAAAGTGTGTCACGTTCAAGCGACATATACCTGCGAAAGTGATAACACTTTCATAAAGTGTTATCACAAAGTAATAAATTAATTAAACATTTTCACACACCGGGTTGTCACTGCTTTATCAGGGCAGCTTTTCCAAGAATGCGTTCACCTTTTCAAACATTCCAAACACTTCCCTGATCTCAGTGGAAGAGGTAGCATCCTCCCTTACCTCCTCATTCCCTTACTAATGGTGTAAATTGTTGATGAGGACCTGCCATACTCCCTTGTGAGATCAATCACACAGACAACACACTCATGCTTTGCTATCATTTCCTTCTTTAAATCCACAGTAATTGTGTCTTTCTTTCTTTTGACAACACTATCTTTAGCAAGCAGCTTCTTTGGAGACATCGTGTGTTACAAATTGTAATCGCAAAACCACTAAAAACCCAAAGAAAAGCTCAAATAAATCCAGAGAGATGCTTGTCGTGTGCGATACAACAACAACACTGGCGTAGGAGGCGTCCGAGAATTTGCGAGAACCCGCGAGATGCTAGGAAGCACCATGTGGTTTTGCTCGTTAATAGAGGCGAGCTCGTCAATAGAGACAAATTTGCTGCGAGTGGCTTGCTCGTTACTGGAAAAACTCGTTAATAGAGCCACTCGTTAATCGAGGTTCCACTGTAGTGGCTTTAGGCATTGTTTGTACTAGCTCTAGCTATAAATCCATCAATGTTTTGTATCTCACCTTGTATGTATGTACTTTACCTGAATAAATATTTGATTTGATTTGGGTGAACCTCCATCCCCCACACCGTACCCTCCCCACTGCCCCTATATCCCCATCCCTCCACCAGACCCTCCCCGCTACCTTCATTCCCCCCCTCCCCCCAGCTTTACCCTCCCACCCACATCTAGACCATATTAATACAAAAGGCTACCTTGTTATCAGAAGGCAGACTACCTGATATTAAACACTTTTTGTTTACTGACTGTGAAAGCCTGATTGACTGTAAATGGCTCACTGACTGTAAATGCCTAACTGGTTGCTACCACAACTGTGAATGCTTGACTGCCTTTGGTTATGACTGTCTGTGACTGGTCATGACTGTGAATGCTTGACTGACTTAGTGACTGCAAGTGACTGGTTCTGACTGGCTGCCACATAACAGAGTCAGTGAAATGTTTGATAGGAAAATCTGGAACTGGTGATGCAGATCTGAAAGTGTTTAAGGCGAGCAGGGGACGGTCTCACCACCACCTCCTCTCCCTCCCCATACACCACTACCACCACTCCTTCCCTCCTCCCTGTCTCCCATATGCCAACAAGAGTCCTCAGTAAAGGTTAAGTGCAGTTAAATGTTCACTTATTTTATTTATGGTTTTTATTTATTCCTGATTGTTTTGTGTATGAAAAATATGAGTAGTATTCTGTATAAAATGTATTTTTAAGTTAATATTTTTGGGGGTGTGGAACAGATAATTCAATTTTTTACATTATTTCATATGGGAAAATTCGTTTCGGTTTTCGTAATTTTCGGTTTTCATAACATCTCTGGGAACAGATTGTCTACGAAAACTGAGGTACCACTGTATATGTATGTCTAGCTTCGGAGACAAGTATGTCATTATTTGATCGTTAACTATTTTATGCTAGTAGTTAAGTATTGGAGCTATACATTATGAATAACAGAGGTCCCAGGACACAGCCTTGAGGCACTCCACTTACAACATTTTCCCATTCTGACTTAACTCCATTTATACTAACTTTGTTTCCCATGGTATAGCCATGCCCTAATCCAATTTAACCCTAAACTGCACATGGCATATATATACGCCATCTTGAGGTTATCTTGAGATGATTTCGGGGCTTTAGTGTCCCCGCAGCCCAGTCCACGACCAGGCCTCCACCCCCAGGAAGCAGCCCGTGACAACTGACTAACACCCAGGTACGTATTTCACTGCTAGGTAACAGGGGCATAGGGTGAAAGAAACTCTGCCTATTGTTTCTCGCCGGCGCCTGGGATCGAACCCAGGACCACAGGATCACAAGTCCAGTGTGCTGTCCGCTCGGCCGACCGGCTCCCTGAACTGTCCCTCCATGCTCATGGCTTATATATACGCCATAGGGTGCCAGGCACGATTCAAATGGCCTGCGGCTGCACGGGGTTCACACCAGCTCCCTCAGGGCTCTTGTAAACAGACGCCATGTTTAAAAAAAACTCGTGAGCAATATTCTCCAGTGTGAGAGCCACAGTACTGTGGGAGCAACCAAGGCTGGTGCACGCAGCATGAGCTAACAGCATTGCTGTTCAGCTTGTGACCACAACATCACAAAAAAATCCTAAAAAGTCAAAATAAATATGTAACTGCTATTATTTAGCGATGATAGTATTACAGATGACCCCTGACTGTGATGAAAAGGACCAGGATTGTGATAATAGCAGGATTGTTGTGATAATTAGTGCTATGTGGGAGGAGTAATGCTGAGGGAGGTAGGGAGATAGCGTCGTTTACTGACTGTGTGGCCACCTGTTATTGTCTGCATTCACCATACCAGCTCATTGGTTCTCTATAGTGAACACAAATGTCGATACTTATATATAATGTGTGTATTAGTGTAATAACAGCAAAAGGATTATGTTGGGAGGAGTCATTTAGGTGACAGAGGTGGCATCGTCTGCATGACTTGTCTGGCTGTGTAGCGGATGGCCACTATGCTCTTTGGGCACCCTACAAGCTTAGGTGTACAGTTACAGTGCATACAACATGTCTATACTTATATATAATGTGTGTATATAGATTAATGACACCACAAACAGTATTGTTGGGGGGAGAAATTTTAGGGAGCCTGACCTTGAATGAGTGAGGGAGGCAGCCACCGTCTGACTGTGTGCACAGTGATGTCTCTTAGTGCCTGAACTAACTATATCAGCTTAGTTGTACAGTTGTGGTGAACAAAACATGTAGATATATATAATATGTGTATATAGTGTAATACCAGCAACACTATTTGTTTGTTATTTTATGAACATAATAATTGAATCACTAATATGAACACCATACTTTTGAGTATAGCAATGATTCACACATTTTATTATATAAATCTATCACACTACACACTTGAATAATATTACTACAAAAAACTAAGAAAAATTCTATCAGAGACATTGAAATACATAGGTAATAATATCTTTGTGGCAACTCCCATCTGACCGCTCAGGTGATGCTAACCGCCTCTGACAACTGCTCTGTCAACGCCCACATTTTGCCAGACTTCCTTGGCCTATTGCGCCCAAAATATGTCACCTACGATTTTTTTTATTTTTCCCGTGTTCAGGGAACACAAATTAACATTTTTAGAAGACGAAAATTTTTGTTAGAATTTTTTTTTCTTGCGCACTGGGGTGTAAATCTCCTCAGGACTCCTTAGCAGCTTATAGGTTAATATAGCACCCCTAATACTGTGAGCCTCTATCTTTTTAATCAGTCTTTCATGTGGCATTGTATGAAAAGCTTTGCCAAATTCAAGGAACACAACATCAAAAACCTTACCACTATCAACTGCCTCAACTATGCGGTAATAAAATGATAGTAAATTTGTTAAACATGAACGGCATTGTTAAACATAAACACGACAATTAAGGTTGGGAAGTCTATCGGCCCTGGGGAGGATTACTTTACCTTGCGGTTTGTTTTTCTTTCGAAGGTTCCGAGAATCAACGTCCTCAAGGGCCCGGTTTGACCAGTCCTCCTCCTGTTGGTGGTCTGTTCAACCAGGCTGTCATTTACACACATTACATTAGATGTGCATAAATAATCAATGCTTTACTTTCTTAACATTAGTAGCCCAAATTATCAAGTACAGTTAATTGGACTACAAATTGGCAAAACCCTAGGAATACACACATACACCACTGCAAAATATACCATCACAAAGAAATCATGTTTAATAACCATACAGGCTGATACATGCCCACGTCGAAAAAATATAAGAAAATTCACTTTTGCAAACAGAGTGGTAGACGGTTGGAACAAATTACGTGAGAAGGTGGAGGAGGCCAAAACCGTCAGTAGTTTCAAGGTGTTATATGACAAAGAGTGCTGGGAAGACGGGACACCACGAGCATAGCTCTCATCCTGTAACTACACATAAGTAATTACACACAAAGATACATTTATACAAAGCTGTAATATGTCCATTCGTCACTTACCATTTTCACTCTCCCCACCAGCCAAAGGAAACCAAATGGCACTATAATATATGCAAAACAAGGTACTAAAATGAGATTTCAACAAACACTGGCAGGACTTGGTTCATATAATTACCCAAACCTACCCAATGCAGGACTACCACAACAATGAAAGCCTCCATCATAGAGGAAATATACAAGCACTCACTACATACTGGAAAACCTTAGCTGACAAACAAATACACAATTATAATACACCATGAACTTTTCTTCACCTTCATTAACCATTGTGATGCGCCGAGTTTATTGTGACATTTCTCCTGTGCACATGAAATCAAGTGTTCCAAAAAATTCGTTTTTGTTTGTAAAATGATAAATTCCCGTCCCTGAACATGTCTGTGTAAAAATAAATATAAAATTCCACTTACTTTGGCTGTGGGGACGTGGACTAGGTGCGCTGTGACGTCATCAGGGGCTGGTTGCTCGTGCGTGAAACTCCCAGATACAGTCGCACGGGTCATTCAAGCACTGCGAGTTGCCACAAATATATTTTCAATTATTTGTTCTGTGTATTTCCAATGTGGTTTTATTAATTTTTATCGTATATGATGCATAGTTGTGTCCTTTATAATATATATACAGTAGAACGTTCATAATGTTCCATGGAACTGTGATAAAAGTGTCAGTAATGTGTCCACAATAAATGTTTATTGTTGCAATATTACTTGTTAAAAATTCACTAAAATTACAATGTGTACAGTTTCACACACTATTTACACAGTAACACACTGTGTTACACACTCGGTACTTCGGAAGTGAGTAATAATCAACGAAGTAGTCCATGGTACACAGCGCGACTTCGCTCTCGTTGTACCATGTACAGATAGATTTTCGCTTCTTGTTTCTTCGTTTTGTGTGCTTGCAAATAACTTGCTCACATACAGCCTTGGCTTTAGTACTTGTAGGTGGTATGTAGCCAAGCTTGTAAAGCATAAGGTAGTCTTGAAAAAATTTAGGAAAAGATCAATTTGTAAGGTAGTCTTGAAAAGATCTCTTTGTAAGGTCCCACACTGGAAGAGATTCAGCCAATCTTGAAGAGTGTCAGTCAGTCTGGAAGAGATTCAGGCATTCTACAACACATTCAGCTGTTCTTGAAAATATCTATGAAAAACACCACCATGGAAGCTGCTAACACTGTTCATCTATGGTACTTGTATCAGATGCATCATCACTGAATGCAGAAAATGATTCCTCTATGTATCATCTATATAAATTGGAAATGGCAAGGGTGGCGCTCAGAGCTACAACTGGATACGCTCGCTGTATCGTCCTCATAGGTGCTGTATCACTCGCATCCGACCTTTGTGTTTGGTCCTTATTGCACCTAGCTTCACCAATGTCATGACCCTTATGTTGTTCAAACAATAAGGAATGAATTTCACCAACAGAGCGTGATCTTTCAACACCGCGTCAGACAGGTGCTTGGGAGCCACAGGCGCGTGTGCCACCCATGGTTGCTCATTCAGTACTAAACCAGCCAGCAGCCCTAAGGCATTCTGGGAATTTTTTCCAAGATGGCTGCCTCTCACTGGAGGTTTTTAGAGTTCATTTCGTTCACAACCTACCGTGCACACATTTTGAATGGGTACCAAATATTCAAAAGGTGTTTTCTCAGTTGGTGCAGTTTTTAATCAACTGAGTTTTCCTCGGTGATGCAGCACAGTGGTTAATAATAATGGGTATTTAGAATTTCTTCTGGTGCATAACACAATCGTTTAACTTACTTAACAATTGCTTAACAATCAGATATGTAACTGTATAACCCTGTATAATAAAGTGTACAACATAAAACAAAAAAAAAGGGGTGGTAGGAAAAGTGAACACTCATACGTATTCAGAGTTAAATGGCAAGTTTTTCTCTGACTGCTCTGTGTTCCCTTCTTCGAGGTTATGGGTCCCTACAATTGCACCAGAGGTGGTACCCCTTTATATATATATATATATATTCAGTGTCACCTTGACTTACAATAATTTTGAGTTACGATGTAAATTTGATCGAAAAATGTGACTCAACTTACGATAGTGTCGTTGACTAACGATATTTGTTAGTACACGTTTGGGTTGACTGAGCGCGTGGTTCCCGGTCACGCGGGCCGACCTGCCTCAGTTTACTAGAGCTGCCCGCTTAGTTACGATCATGCCTATAAGAAATTCTGTTTTTGTGGTGATTTTTTGCTCTTTGAACATAAAACTGATTATTATATATCACGCCATGGGTCCCGAGAAAGTCAGTGGTAAGGTTCAACATATGAAAACCCATGTAAGGATGACCACAGAGTAAAAACAAGAGATTATTCGTAAATATGAAGATGGTGTGAGGGTTGTTGAACTAGCTAGGCAGTACCACAAATCTCAGTCAACGATATCCACCATACTGGCTAAGAAAAAGGACATTATGAGTGCTAAAGTAGCAAAAGGCGTATCAATTATCATGAAACATAGAACACAAACACTTGAGAATGTTGAACAGTTGTTATTAATTTGGATACACAAAGAGTTAGCAGGTAATAGCGTTTCTGAGGCCATCATTTGTGAAAAGGCAAGAAAATTGCATGAAGATTTTATAAAGAAAACCGCTGGAACAAGTGATGCAAAAGCGAAAGAGTTTAAGGCAAGCAGGGGATAGTTTGAGAAATTTAAAAAAAGAAGTGGCATTCATTGTGGCGTGAGGCATGGGGAGGGTGCCAGCTCAGACAAACCAGCGGCTGAAAGATTTATTTGCACAAAATCTTTAAATTCGCCGAGTGAAGCATACCTACCACAAGAAGTTTATTTATTTATTTATTTATTTATTTATTTATTTATTTATTTATTTATTTATTTATTTATATACAAGAAGGTACATTGGGTTTGTGAGAATACATAGCATAGTATTTACAATCTTGTAAAGCCACTAGTACGCGCAGCGTTTTGGGCAGATCCTTAATCTAACAGATAATTTTAAGTAGGTAAATTCTAGCAGAATTAATAAAATGATAACAAATACATTGCAAGAAAAAATGAGATGAGAGAGATTAGTAAGTATATTAAAGCACATTGGTATATTAAAGCTCTGATTGATTACATTGACTACATTGATTACATTGACTAAGTGTTTAACCCTTCAATTGCGCATCGCATCATATGATGCTTTGACCGACTTGCAGTAAACTGCGCATCGCATCATGTGATGCTTTGGAGTACTACGCAAGATTTAAACGGCCCGCGGATACACGGGATTCAACACACCTTCATCAGGGCTCTTGTAAACAGACACCATTTTTTTTTAAAAATCGTGGGCCAAACTCCAGGGTGTTAGAGGCCTCAGTATTGAGTCAGCTACCAAGCCTGACGCACGCAGCATGAACTCACAGCACTGCTGTTCAGCTTGTGACCACAGCATCCCCTAAAAATGCCATAATATACTTGTTCATGCTATTATGTAGCGATGATATTATTACAGAAGACCCCTGACTGTGATAAAACTGACCAGGGTTCTGATAATAGCAGGATTGTGGTGATATTTGGCGCTGTGCGCCATGGAGGGAGGAGTACTGCTGTGGGAGGGAGGATGGTGGCGTTGTCTTTTGAGTGTGTGTGGCCACCTTTTATTGACTGCACTCACCATACCAGCTTAGTGGTTCGCTATGGTGAACACAAATGTAGATACTTATATATAACGTGTGTATAGTGTGAGATAACAGCGAGAGTAGGAGGTTGGGAGCCGCCATTTTGGTGAGGGAGGAGCGTTGTCTGCAGGACTTACCATGTTGTTTACTGATGACCACGATGGTCTTTGGGCATCATACCAGTTTACTTGTACAAGTATGGTGAATAAAACAGGTAGATATTTATATATAATGTGTGTATATAGCGTAATAACACCACAAACAGTATTGTTGTAGGAGAAATATTAGTCGGTCTGGTCTTGAGGGCGGCCGCCACCAGCTGACTGTGTGAGTAGCTACGTCTTTGTGCCTTTACTCACCATACAAGCCTAGATGTACAGTTATGGTGAGCAAAACATGTAAATACTTATATATAACGTCTGTATATAAAAGCAAAAACAGTATGGTGGGTGGAGAATGGTGGCAAGTCAGGTGAGGTGAGGTGAGGGAGGGAGTGGCAGCCAGTGGCAGCCAGTCACTGCCTGCCACTGCCACTGCCACTCGGCATACCAACTTAGTGGCTTGTTATGGTGAACAAAACATGCAGATACTTATATATAACCTGTGTATATAGTGTAATAACCGACAAAGTATTTGTTCACTGTTTGATGAACATAATTGAATCAACAATATGCACACCATATTTTTGAGTACAGCGATGATTCACTCATTTTATTATGTAAATATATCACACTACACAATATTGAATATTACAGCAAAAAAACTACGAAAAATCAGTCAGAGACATTGAAATAATTAGGTAATTATCTCTTTGTGGAAACTCCGGCCTGACAGCTGGCGATCAACAGACCGCCTGGGACGCACGCTCAGTCAGCGCCTGATTTTTGCCAGAATTCCCCGCCCTATAGTGGGCAATATATGCCACTTACGATTTTTTTATTATTTTTTCCCGTGATCAGTGAACACAAATTAACAGGTTAGGAAGAAAAAATAATTTTTTTTTTTTTTTTTTTTTTTTGGTATGCGCCTGTGGGTGTCAAATGGTATATAGCTATGCGCCATTTAAGGGTTAATTGTGACGAGACAGGGCTATTCTGTAAAAGATTGCCGAAGAAAACATACATTACCAAGGAGGAGAAATCATTGCCTGGACACAAGTACGTACATACCATTACCTGAATAAAAAATCTATATCTAAATCTAAATTATATATAAGTATCTTCATGTAGGTTCACCATAACGAACCACTAAGCAGGTATGCCGAGTCAAATAGCAGCAAGGAGCGGCCGGCACACCAGCCAGCCAGCCACTGGCCGCCACTCTCACCTGAATCGCCAACATTCTCCTCCCACCATACTGTTTTTGCTTTTATTCACTATATACAGACATTATATATAAGTATCTACATGTTTTGTTCACCATAGCGAACCACTAACCTGGTATAATAAGTGCAAACAGTAACAAGTGGCCACACCGATTTGGCAGACGACGCTACAACCCTCCCACCCTCATCATTACTCCTCTCACAGCACAGCGCAAATTTTCACAATAATCCTGCTATTATCAGAATCCTGGCTATTTTTATCACTATCAATACTATCATCGCTAAATAATACCAGTTACATATATTTTTTACTTTCTTAGGTGATGCTGTGGTCACAAGCTGAATAGTAGTGCTGTGAGCTCATGCTGCATACGCCAGCCTTGGTGGCTCATTCATTACTGAATGGTGAATGGTGGGAATGATGCCCACGCTCTTTTTTTTAAATGGCGTCTGTTTACAAGAGCCCTGAGGAAGGTGATATAAACCCCGTGTATCTGCGGGCCGTTTAAATCTTGCGTAGTAAGTATTCCAAAATGTCATATGATGTGATGCACACTTTTGTGTAAGTTACTCAACATGTCATATGACGTGTTGCGCAGTTTAAGGGTTAAATATGCCAAAACTAAAAGATAGAAGAAAAAGAGGTGATGTGATCACTACGTACAAGATAGTAACAGGAATCTATATAATTGATAGGGACGACTTCCTGAGACCTGGCACTTCGAGAAGAAGAGGTCATAGATTTAAACTAACTAAACAAAGCAGCCGAATAAATATAAGAAAATTTACTTTTGCGAAAAGAGTGGCAGATGGTTAGATCATGTTGGGTGAGCAGCTGGTAGAGGCCAAAACCGACAGTACTTTCAAAGCGTTATACGACAAAGAGTACTGGGAAGACATGACACCATGAGCATAGCTCTCATCCTGTAACTACACTTAGATAATTACACACCCAGGAAGCAGATCATAGCAGCTGTTTAACTCCCAGGTACCTATTTACTGCTAGGTAACAGGAGCATCAGGTTGAAAGAAACTTTCTGCCATCGCCAGGGATCGATCCTTGGGCCATAGGACTACAAATCCCGAGCGCTGTCCACTCAGTCATCTGGCTCCTCTTGAATCTCGTGTCATTAGACAGATTGTCCAGGATTATCTGTGTATAGGATTAACCACTTAACTGTGCCAACCGAGTATTCTTGGAGGGTGGGAAACTGCGCCAACCGAGAAAACTCCCTTTGATTTGTTCGTACTGATTCTAAATGTGTGCGAGGTTGGTTGTGTACGAAATGGACTCTAGGACCTCCAGTGAGAGGCAGCCTTCTTGGAAAAAAATTCCCAGAATGCCCTAGGGCTGCTGGCTGGGTTAGTACTGAGTGACCAACCATGGGTGGCGCAAGCGCCTCTGGCTCCCAAACACCTGTAAAACAACATGGTGTTGAAAGATTGCGCTTTGTCTGTGAAATTCAAACCTTATTGTTTGAAGAACATAAGGGTCGTAATATTGGTGAAGCTAGGCGCAATAAGGATCTAACACAAAGGTCAGATGCAAGCATACCAGCACCTATGAGGAGGATACAGCGAGCGTATCCAGTTGTAGCTCTGAGTGCCACCCTTGCCCACATATACTATCTCCAATTTATTTGGATAATACATAGGAGAATCGTTTTCTGCATTCAGTGATGATGTATCTGATACAAATAGCATAGATGAACAGTGTTAGCGGCTTCCATGGTGGTGTTTTCCATAGATACTGTCTCCACTCGATCATCCGGACTATATGGGAAGGACCCCCAGCCGGATTATCACATTTTTCGGATAATGGTACTTTTTCACCTACGAGTCCAAAAGTGACCATTTCCAACTATTTTTATACTACAAACAACATAATTTGAATTGCCTTGCCACATACAATTATTAAATATTCAACTAGAAACCTCAACTTACCTTGTTGGTGTTCGTCTTCTTGATTGATGCCACACATCTTGAAGTTAAAAATTCTTAAACAATTTACGTAACCTATACTAACACAACACTAAAATTAACACTTAAAATTACTGTACAGTTCATTAAGCTAAGTTAGTTTTGACTGCCAGCTGCTGAAGCCTCACTGGTTGAGGGCATTTGGGTTGCCTGTGAGGCCTCACTTGTTGAAGGCGCTTGCTTGCACCTCACTTGTTGAAGCGTTGCATGCCCTCACTTGTTGAAGGCGCTTGCTTGCGCCTCACTTGTTGAAAGCGCTTGGCTTGCCTGTGGCGCGTCACTTGTTGAAAGCGCTTGGCTTGCCTGTGGCGCGTCACTTGTTGAAAGCGCTTGGCTTGCCTGTAATGCCTCACTTGTTGAAGGAGCTTGGCTTGCCTGTGGCGCCTCACTTGTTGAAGGCGCTTGGCTGCCTGTGACGCCTCACTGGTTGAACAACACGTAACTTGTCTTTAATTGCTAGGACAATCTTCTTCCTCTTAACACTTCCAGAACGATTGATGCTGCTACCAGACATATTCTTGGCCAAAAATGTTCAAAATTACTATGAAAATTAAGAAAGTTATTTAAAAAAATATTTCACTAATGGCGCAACACTGTGAGGCCGCACTGGTTGAGGTGTATAACAGTGACTTGTCTTTAATTGTTAGGACAACTTTCTTCCTCTTAACACCTCCAGAACGATTGATGCTGCTACCAGACATAGTCTTGGCCAAAAATGTTCAAAGTTACTATGAAAATAAAAAAGTTATTTAAAAAAATATTTCACTAATGGCGCAGCACTGTGTATAACACGAGGGACGGACGCACATGGGTTGACCAGTGTTGGACGGGTCCACTTGGGGTGGGGCAGCTATAGCACGTTAAGTAGGCCGTCAGGAGGAAAAAAATTCACAATATTTTTTAAGGAAACTTCAGCCTGTGCACAATGCTTTTAGGAAACTTATTTATTTGTTATTACATAATTACTAGTACTTATTTCATTTGTTTTTGGCTATGATTAATTGTTCTAAAATTAATGGTAATTCCTGTACCCAGGTGGTCCCTCCTGACGCACCCCTCCCACCCTCCCAACACCACCCACCCACCCCACCCCCCTCCTCCACCATGCGTCTAGAGCCACAGACGGGATTAATACGGTATGTGTTATGATCTCAGCCTACAGGAGAAACGAGTCTCCCTCCTTGAGAGTTATTCAGCAAGCCTGACCTAACTAGAAGGTCTAGCAAGTATTGAGGTGATAACGCATATGTAAAATAGTTGGTTGGATATGTGTAACAGTTTAAGATTATGGGCAATGAAGAAGAAAACAGATAAATGACTGGCTAGGAGATGTGGACATTTTGCTGGAGGCGTGAGGCTCGCTTCCGGAGGACCTTGACCTCACTTGAGTGCCAGACATCGCAGGGGGAAGCCGCGCTCCGTTTGAGCTCCCGCCAGAAGGGAACCCCTAGTGATATATCTCGAAGAGAAGAGAAGTGTGCGGACGTACCAGCTGTGGAATCGAGCTGGGAACGTTGTGGTCTCAAGTCCTGGTCGACGAGCAGATATTAAATCGCCCAGAAGCATTATTGTGGGCCGTGGGAGCGCCCTGACCAGACGCCGTCAGAGGGAAAGCGCCCTCGACCAGCCGATCTGTGGTAAGCACGATATGCGCCAGTTCATAGTGATCGCTTGTAGTTTGGTCGTGTGCCCAGCGACAGTAGCAATGTTTATTTATAAGTTAGACATGTTTTAATAAGGCAGAAGGCCTGAAATAAGAGAGTGGAGAGGGAGGAACACGGAGCGACGTCCGCCCCCTCTGAGCGCTGGCGGAAGACTGAGGGAGCCTGGCTCTTGACGGAGGAAGACCCTCCCAGTGAGTGAGGTCCGCCGCCAGGCGAGGTGGAGTATGGACCCGCCCAAAACGGGGGAGTCCACTCTCACTGTATGTAGAGAACAGATAGAGGTTTGAGGCAAGCATATTGTGTGGTTATTTTTGTTTATGTGTTAAAGGGGAACATTTTATTGGAACGTCGATGGGTTGCAGGTTTGTCTTTGGGGAAGAAGTTGCTGAGAACTTCGAAGCCAGCAGATGAAGTAGCTGATGAGACTCCAAGGTAGTGGAGCAGAGGACCTCGAGCTGTGAGGAGAAGCAGCAGTGAAGAGGAGTGTCACGTGCTTCTGTAGAGGTGGAGAAGCACCACAGTTGCTCGGGGAAACTTCATGGTGTGGCAGCCAAGGAGCTGTGGAGGAACCCAGCAGAAGTAGTAGAGCACCATAGTTGCTCAGGGAAACTTCATGATAGCAGCCTGGAGGAGCTGCAGAGGATCCTGGTAGTGAAGCCCGGAAGAACCTAAGGATATTAGGGTTGTGAACTTCCAGAGGTGGAAGGGGAAGTTCTGGTGGATTACTAGTAGGGAGTTGATAATGTTTGGTTGTCATTAGCGTGCAAGACGCAGTGAGAGGTGAGTGACTGTTGGCATTCTTATGTCAAGGAGTTTTTTTATACTGAAGTATCAATTAACATTTGTACTGGTATATGTTATTGCATTCAAATGCTGATTTTCTATATATATATGTTATCTTGTTGATGGTGCAACAGTGTGTAGGCTTGACCAACTTGAGGAGGTTAATAGTATCAGGTGGTGAACCAGGAGATAGGATACCACTTGATAAGCTGATAATAGAGTTCTGATGGTATTGGAGTGCAACCTGATTGTGATATTATAGAGTATAGGATTCATTATTATTATATGTGTGTATGTATCGTGTATGTGCTTTGTTCAGTAAATGTGTCACAATTTGCTGGTGTTTGCCCTTGTCCTAGTGAGGCTTCCCAGGAGGTAGTAAAGAAGGAGAGTGTAACACGGGTTTAGGTTCCCTCTCTTTACTTCCTTCTTTCTTCTACTCCCTCTACCCGTATTCTTTCTTTTATTTCTAAACCAAGGGACTCCAAAACTTTTAACAAAGCCAACTCCACGCCACGTGGTCCTAAGACGATTGACCGACTTAGGATTCTACACCCAGTATGACGTGACCTAAGCTCTGAACAAAACCCTAGAGTCACCTCTGCTGCCACCACCAGACCAGTAATACAAGAGCAATGATCGAGGTCTGGATCGATCACGCTAATTAATCAACCTAGGGGCTTGATCCCCACTATAAACGATGACCTTGAGTGTGGAATAAATTACACGGTAATGATAATTCCGATTCGATGTTAGAATCGGCGCCCAATACAACTCTGCCTCGTGTGGACCACGTGACCAGGACAAGTTTACACATAAAACACATGGAAATAATGAAATGCAAAATATTAACAAATTTAATTTATTAAAAGAAAAACTAAAACAAAATCTAAAAATGTTCACTCCCTATCACTTTAACACTCCCTACTTGACCTGAGTGGCAAATGAGACTATTTCTATACTTAACAATAGCAACTATACCTTGGGCGACCACAGCTCTAGGTGTTGGGGCTGTTCTTGGGGAGAGGTAAGATGTTGACCTCTTATCCCAGCTGCTTCCGTGACCACACTGCTTTGTCCTCGTCTGGCCTAGCCCAGACTAGAACCTTGTATCCTTCCGCCTAGTCAAAGTTTTACCAAGTTACTAGCCAGGTTTAAGTTATAACAATTAAACTCTGTTGTACTTAATTGATCCAGACTGGTTGAATTATTTTACTGAATTAAATTACAAACATCTAACGGCAGAGCTGTTCCCGATCACAAAAATGGTTATTAAAACTTTGAGAAATAGTAGACCTGTCAACCCCTGATGACCTATGACCGCCGGTCACTCCGCTTTAAAAGTTAGATCTGATTCGTGACGTCACTGATGGTGACTTAAACTCAATAATTAGAATACTCTTGATATTGTATCCAGTACTATTATACAATACAATTTTAATGCAAAATGAATAAAGGCTAATTTTCTCTAAATTACTGAATACTATAGGATGATTCATTTTACGCAGCTATGAACAAAGCGTTGGTTATTTCCACCGCGAATTCCCCTGGGGGTCAGGTCACCATGCGGCTCAGCTTCCCATTCTCTTTTGTCGATAAACCACTCTGGATAATTCTTACAACAGCCTAGTTTGTTACAACCCCCCCGCACAAGCACTTAGTAAACCTTGTTAATTTGTTAAAATTCACGAGGTTTAGTATCCAAACCCACAATTCAACTCATGCCACAAACAAAAGCTAACCTAACTAATAAAATTTGACAAATAATAGTCCAACATCATAATGAACATGTTTAAATTCATAAATTTCTCAGCTGTCAACTGACAGCAATCCTCCAATATCAGGAAACATACATCCTACCCTTACTGACATAGCTAAATAACATGTCCCTACTCTACCATCAAAAACTAGCTATTAAACTCTCTTGGCTCTTCACTAGCCAAGTCCATGTGTCCTCTAGAGCCGGCCACACCGTGCTCAAACAACCATTAAAGTTATAAGTTCAGACTGAACTTTCAGTCATCCGGGAGCGTACTACGGAACTATCAGTTCACATCCGTGTACTAACCACTCCCCATCAATGTCAACCTTGACATGTTAAGGAACACACCTAATGTTTATTACATGTATCTAAAAATAAAAAAAAATTCCTATACTATATCACAGGTTTCAGCTGACTGTACAGCCAAGTGTTCTCACTCACTAGAAGTGTCAATGTTTATATTGGTCCGCCTCTCCTGTGTTCAAACATTCTGAAAAAAATAGCACAACATAATTTTCCATAACCGTTTGTTCTGGGCTGAGACAATTACACAGGGGCTTCGATTTTGATTACTGACCAATTTATAGTTAAATTTTCATATATTATACCAGAATTATTTTAAATCTGTTTTTCAACATTTAAAAAGTATTGATTCTAAATCTGTTTTTCAACATTTAAACAAAAGTGTCCAGATGTTCTTTACACAGATGTTCAGAGCCAACTTTGTTGTTTGTATCAATTGTTCATATTGAGTAAACGAGAAAAAAATCGATGCTGCTGGATGCTGAATGTAGTCGCTGATGATGACGGTGTCGATCTTGCTTCTCCCCGTGTGTAGACATCAATACCTGGTCCTCTTGTACTCCCATCCGGTACTCCTGAATGACGACAGAGTGTAGTAGAACTGAGTGCCAAGTGACAGCTGTAGAATACTGTTACTTCGGCCATTAATCTTGCTCTCGACAGTCCACACGCCTTCATATCAATCACAGTTCACACGGCAGTCTTGATGTTAAACTTGTCGTCGCAGATGACCACAGCAGAGCAGAACTGGATGTACCAACGGTGTCTCTTAGCAGGAGTGATGTTAGAAGGTCGTAGAGGCGGGTTGCTTGTTTGCAGAACAGGTGAATCTCGTCTTCCATCATTGCTCACGTCATCTCAGGCGTTTCTTGATGTCACCAGGTTACTAGGCCGTAAACACCAACTGTGCATACCCTCGTACCGCCGACTTTAGGCCAAAGGAGACAATTTTGCGACCTTCTATTGGCGAGTCCCGGTACTCTGTAGGGAAACCGTGCCTTCCACCTGTGACCGCCTTACTTCTGCTTTCTTGTTACTTCAGATGACGTAATCATTAATCTTCCGGCGAAATTCTTGAGTACTGCTACGTGCTTCCATTTCTTGACCTCTCCTCCAACACTGCTGGAATGGCTGCAGTCTTGATGACGCAGCAGGTGGGTAGTGGTGATCTCGAGACAGCTACCCCGGCGTTGTATGGCACCTCCGGTGACTGCTATAATGTGGACAGCTCGCTGGCCCTGACAACCTCGTTAGTGACGTGAGGCGTCGGCCGGGTGACTCTTGGACAGTCACTCCTCCCCACAGTAACTGATGTATGGGTTACTGGGTCTGGTGGGGGGAGGGCTTGTGTAACGTGCCTCCCCCCTCGGTCTTTACAGACAAGGGTTCACGTGTGGCTGGAACAACTGGGTCGGTGTACCAATCAGACCTGGGAACAGACAGACACAACACAGCGGAAGCATAGATATACTCTGGGTTTGGTGGAGGTGGAACCCCAGAGCACGGTAAAAGTTGCTACCTGAGTCAAGTATAGACATAGTACATCTCATTGCCTTTACAGGAAAATCTAATGAATACTAAATTATACTAACCAAGGAAGTTACTTTACTGTATAGCGCGAGATCTCGTCACCATAGGGTGGCGAGACTGCACCTGACTACTGATGAGCGATGACAGAGGGTCATCCTCATCTTCTGACTCGTCGGTGAAGCCATGAGTCAGCACTGCTGAGTCAGGAACTAGACCCGCTGAAGGCAGTTCTAATTCCTCTCTAGCATGATAATGTTTCAATTTATTCACGTGAATTGTCCTTTCCACCTGGTCCTCGAACACTCCTTTTATAACAAGATTAACCGGCCCCGCCCTTTTAATTACTCTATAGGGTCCTCGCCACCTCGGAGCTAGTTTCCTGCTCTGATTGGCGGGCGCAGCCTCATTCACTCTCAATACGAGGCTTCCTTCCTTCAACTCAAGAGGGCGCACTTTCTTGTCATAAAAATGAGCATACCGAGTCCGTGCCTTCTTGGACGCTTCAGCTGCAATATTCCATGCATTTCTCATTTTTCCAAGGACCTCTGAAGGATAGTCCTCCCCGTATGCAACATTATGTCTGTTAAGCAGACCTGACGGGAAATTGCATGAATTACCAGTAAACAAATGAAGTGGTTGGGTGTTAATTGATTGGTGGATGGCAGTATTCAAGGCGAACTGAACATAGGGTAGGTGTTCATCCCAGGTGTTTGCATCATGTTCAGCAAGGATTGCAAGCATATCCTTGACTGAACGATTAGTCCGTTCCGTCATTCCGTTTGCTTGTGGGTGGTAGGCCGTTGTAAAAGCCGAAGTTGTCTCTAAAATCTTACAAACTTCTCTAAATATATTCCCATTGAATTCTTGACCCCGGTCAGAGACTAAAACTTTAGGAGGTCCGAATACAGTAACGAACCTACGCAAGAACGCATCTGCAACCGTACGAGAATCCTTCTGAGGTAATGCAACTAGTGTAGTGTATCTAGACAGATGGTCAACTAGCACCAACACGTATCTGTTACCCGCATGACTGTGGTGTAAATCAATCAGATCGGCCCCCACACGATCTAACGGTTCACGAATTTCAGGAAATTCCTGAAGTGGGGCTTGTACCTTAAGGGTACCTTTCCTCCTCTGGCAACGAGGGCACGACTTCACGAAATTGATTACCTCAGAAAGTAATCCTGGAAAATAAAATAGAGACTTTGCTTTTAAGTGCGTTTTAAAGATCCCCGGATGCCCTGCAATTTTTGAAGCATGCGCAAGCTTTAACGCTGATGACCGCAACGCGTCCGGAATAACTAGCTGAAATACTGCCCTATCATTCTGGCTATTAACATAATACAGGACGCCCTGTTTCATCTCAAAATCATGTATAGGTAAATTCTTTTTCTTTTTCGGGTATTTTCCTCCCTCTAAATACTCAATAATCTCTTTCCATCTCGGCTCGTTCATCTGGTATTCTCTCATTTTATCTGATGGAATGGTTTCAATGTTTTCATTAATCTGTACTGCCGCTATATTTCTACTTAGCGTATCTGGCACAACATGGGCTGGACCAGGCTTGTACAAAATCTGGAATGAGTGGGCCGAAAGTTCGTGAGACCAGCGTGACATTCGTGGGCATTTCGTTCGCTTTTTAAATATGTGTGTTAACGCTCGATGATCTGTGTAGATTACAAAATGCCGCTGAAATAGGTAAGGCTCGAAATACCTAACTGATTCTACTACTGCCAGTGCCTCCCGATCCGTAGCTGAATAACGAACTTCAGGTCCTTTGACCTTCCTACTGAAATAGGCTACTGGATGGGGTAAATTATCTGCGTCTCGCTGAATTAAGCACCCGCCAATAGCAATACCGCTGGCGTCAGTGTGCACTTCCCACTCTTTCTCAAAATCAGGAATAGCCAATACCGGTGTCGTGATTAGTTGGTCTTTCAGTTTGCGATAGGCCTCGTCATGTTCTGATTTCCACACAAACTTCGCATTTTTCTTTGTCAGATCAGTCAGGGGTGCTGAAATGCCAGCGAAACCTTCAATGTGACGACGAAAATATCCGGCCGCCCCCAAAAACCTACGCACGTCCTTTGCTGTCCTTGGAGTAGGCATGTCAGCAATGGCGCGGCAAGAATCTGGGTCAGGTCGGATACCGTCTGGGCACACCTGGAACCCCAGAAATTTGAATTTCTGAGCCGCCAAGGTGCACTTCTGAACATTCAGCCTGAAACCTGCCTGATCTAACAATTTCAAAGTCTCAGTCAAGTCCTGTAGGTGTTCCTCAAACGTCCTGGAATATATCACAACATCATCCAGGTACGCTAAAGAATGCCTACCCAGTACCGGACTAAGGATAAAGTTGATGGCCCTCTGAAACGACGAAGGCGCTGTCTTCAAACCAAACGGCATCCTACGGAACTGATAAGTGTGCCTACCATCCGAGAATGCTGTTTTTTCCCTATCCTGTTCTGCCACCGGAATCGCCCAATACGCCGATTTTGCGTCAAGAGTTGAGAAATACTTAGCAGCACCAAATTGATCTATTATCTCCTGTATTCGGGGCAACGGATACACATCACCCTTAGTTAGTTCGTTCACCTTCCGGTAGTCAACACAGAAACGATAACTACCGTCCGGTTTCCGAACTAGCACAACAGGAGAGAGCCACGGTGACGTACTAGGCTCTATCACGCCCTGTCTCAACATTTTCTGGCACTCCTCCCTGATAATGTTCTTTGCCTGTTCCGGCAACCTCCACTGTCTTGTGTACACCGGCAAATGGTCACCAGTTGGAATGGTGTGCTCGATCTTATCAAGGAGACCAATCTGGTCATCCTCTGTCGCAAACAATTTCGGGAATTTTCGTAAAACTCCTCTCAGTGCCTTCCTATCTGCCTGTGCAACATGTTGCAAATCAAGTGCTGAAATTAATTTTTCCACTTCCTCTACATTCTGTGCAACATTTCTCGTCTGGTATTGTACTTTGGATGGTGTTTTAGTGTTCAACATATTTAGTGCACTACATTGTGCAGTGACGGCTGGCGTCTCAGCTGACTCATGGTGAAAGATTTCTGTGTCCTCCACCATGGTTCCCTGAGATACCCTATCACCTGCCCTGAAGCGAAAAGTCTTATGTGAAAGATTGACAACTGGAATGAGTGCACCTTTATCGAGCACTACAACTAAGTGATGAGGAATTAATAAACTATCACATCTCCCAGCCACCTGAAGGGTGGTACCTGGTTGGATGTGACGTCCCACGGCTACTTTAATAAATTTAACAGAATGTGGTGGGCAACTCTGTTTGGTCAATGCATGCAAGGCGCATGACCTCTTAACTGTGTCTGGAAGAGACTTAAAAATCAATTTTGGATAGTGCGCATTATATTTCAGCTTCCTCTTAATTGAAGCTACAACTGGGGGATGGTCGATCATCTCCACTGGGTAGGAAGTCTGTCCCAACTGCAACCTGCAGTTCCTAGCCCCTTTTTGAGCAGACAAGGAATAATCAAATCGCGACAGAAAATCAGTTCCCATTAAGATGTGACCAGGAAAATCAAGGTTCTCTACGATCGTACATGTGTGAGGCTGCAATTCCCCATCAATCTCAAAATTAACTGTACCTTGACCTACGATCTCAATCTTTTCCCCATTGACTGCTGTTAATGTCTTTGCGCAACGTTGAAGACGTGCATACTTAAAATTGCTGAAGGCTGACTTTTTAATTACCGTCGCCTGGCTTCCTGTATCAACAAAAGCTGTCAATCTCACACCTTCCACTTTCACCTCAAAAGTAGGCCTACCATCACTAGGAGACTGCTTTCATGCTCTCGTAATAGTGACTTTACAGTCCCTCTGTATGTGACCACGCATCCCGCAGGAGTAACACCTACGCGGATCCCTGTTGTTACCCCGCGCAGGGTGGCTCGAACTTGCCGCTGAGGGCTGCCTCCTGCTTGATGAACCCGCGCCACAGTGACTCGGCTTGGCTCCCTCGCCTTTACTTACCGCCTCTACGTATGGCGACAACTGAGTGCCCGATGTCCCTGCGCGCGTCTGCCTGTCTAGGGCTGTGGCGGCCTGTTGGACTAGGTCTTCATAACTCACACCCGCTCTCCCCGCAAGGAACAATGGCCCCATATCGGAAGGTAACGTTTTGCAGAACAACTCTTTAGCGAATTGCTCTGCCTGACTCGAATCGAACCCCAGTTCCTTAGTGAGGTCGTCAACCCTTCTCTTTAATATTGACCCGAAATCCTTGACTGTGCTTCGGTCATCCCTCTTAAGTGACTCGAGATAAAAGTAAGCCTCATCCTCCGAAACCCTGTCTTTGAATCTGCCCCTAATCGCTTGGACAAACTGAGGCCAAGATGTCAGGTGCTGAAACTCTGTAAATCCCGCCAGTGGACCGGCTACGTGCACGCAAGCCCCCATAGCGAGAGCAATTTTCGATTTATCCCCCGGGACAGCTTCCAGCATCGAACCAATTTCACAAAGCCAGTCTTCCACCTGGCGGTTGCGTTCCACCTTAATAAGCGACAACTCCCTACCTCTGAGTGTCGGCAGAGTCAACTTGGGAATCAGACTCACAAGTCCCTCTGTATGTGACGCGGAGCTACTGGCAGTGGGTGGGTCCCGGGGTTGGGAACTGGGTTGAGGTTGGGGTTTGGCCTGAGGTATGGTGTGGGTGGCCTCGGGTTGGGGTGTGGATTGAGGTTGGGGTTGAGGCTGGTGTATGATGTGGGTGGCCTCGGGTTGGGGTGTGGATTGAGGTTGGGGTTGAGGCTGAGGTATGGTGTGGGTGGCCTCGGGTTGGGGTGTGGATTGAGGTTGGGGTTGAGGCTGAGGTATGGTGTGGGTGGCCTCGGGTTGGGGTGTGGATTGAGGTTGGGGTTGAGGCTGAGGTATGGTGTGGGTGGCCTCGGGTTGGGGTGTGGATTGAGGTTGGGGTTGAGGCTGAGGTATGGTGTGGGTGGCCTCGGGTTGGGGTGTGGATTGAGGTTGGGGTGGGTATGGGGTGGCCTGGGGTTGGAATGGGTATGGGGTGGCCTGGGGTTGGAATGGGTATGGGTATGGGTATGGGGTGGCCTGGGGTTGGAATGGGTATGGGGTGGCCTGGGGTTGGAATGGGTATGGGTATGGGTATGGGGTGGCCTGGGGTTGGAATGGGTATGGAGTGGCCTGGGGTTGGGGGAAGGGTTGGTATGGGAACTGAGGATGGGGTTGGTATGGGAGGTGGGGTTGGGGTTGTTGTAGTGACGGATGAGGTGTACCTAGGTGTTGTGGGTGCTGTGGTATTGGTGTTATGTTGGGTAGTTCCTGCTGTTGGTGTGGTTGTTCATGTTCCCGTTGAACAGGTTGCTGTTCTCTACCCAGCGAAGTGGGACGTCCTGCCATACTAACTGAGGCCCCCTGTCTGCCCTGCTGGCATGGCGTCGATGTTCTTTGTGGGGGAACCCAAGACGGCTCTCCCCACTCATGGGACGACTCCTCGCAAGACTCCCCACTCATGTCAATAATAGTATCGCTACCTGAGCGATCCCCAGTGGTGTCGGAAGAGGTTCTATCCTCTACACTCCCATTCCCACTGGTCCCTACTGACTGGTCATTATCAGGGTTAAACATTTTCTGTGATTCCTGGTGTGCCACGTCTCTTCTAAACTACCCTTTAGTACACCCTCGACCCGGACTCACTACAACCGTGATCTTACACAAAAAAAATCACAACTCTATTCTAAGAGAAAACTACTAGATTCCCAAAATAGGAAATACAACGATTTATCGAGAGAATCGCTGAAGTGAATCCAATGAATGAGTGTCTGCCCCGCACTCGTGTCTGACCGTGAAATATCCCGCAGTTCTATTGCTGAAACCTAAGTCCTTTACGTTAAAAAAAATTAAAGAATCTAATTTATATAAAACAATTTAAATGATAACGCCACTAACGCGCAGCACTCGTGATGGATTAATAAAGAATATTTACTGTACTTGAATACAAAACGCGCTTGAAGTGAGCAGCGTGGCCCCTGATGACTGATGGAGCTAGACCAACTGCGCTGAAAAAAAAACTAAGTCCCGCGCTTTTTCGCTTAAACGCTGAAAAATCAAAATTGTTGTTCTGAAGAAAAATAACTAGTATTACGTTAATAAACCGCTCTAGCGATTAATATAGACACCCAGGACCTATATATGCTTACTAAAAATTGAATTTTACTCAAAAACTGCGTTTTTACGCAATTGCTGGACTCTGCCAATTTTTCTGACTCCGAGGGAAAAAAAAATTTCTATCACCCCAAATATCACAAAACTCCTTTAATTCACAAAAATTTGGGTTTCTCGTTCCCAGATATAAATACGTTATTATTTACTACTGACGTTGTATACAGAACAATACTGACACATCGGGCGGTTTCAACACTCACTAATTCGATTTTTCGTCAAAATCCGAGATTTTCACCTCAAATGGACTGACAAAATTACAACACGATTTTCTCGAAAAATAACTAAATTCGGCAAAAATGTAATTATCACTGTTTAATGCTTACGGACAGAATTACGTCCCTTGCGCGCACTAGAGAGTAATACTGCCTCTAGGATATACACGAAACCTGAAAATTAGAATTTCCGCCAAAAAGTCAGATTCTAGCCCAGCTGGACTTAGAAAATTTTCCACCTACGTTTCTACTGAAAACAGAATTCTAAGTCTACAAACACAAGTCTACCGTCTTACTGGTAAAAACTATAAGCTATCACTCGCGTCGACTGGAGAATCCTAATGACGCCCAGATCATACACGTGACCCACGAATACAAATTAATTACAATTAACGACTTTCCGACATCGACTTAGCCGAAAACTTATCCCAAAATACTTAGAAATATTCCACGGACTCTATTAAGCATTTACAAGCAACTTACTATCCCTTAAACCCTTCACTTACTATAGTGACCGACATATAGCCCTAAGTCCAGAGGATTAACTACACTAGCAACAACGCCTCTGACTTAGACTAATAGAACAGGGAATAACAAAACTTAACGTACGCACTTAGCCTAATATGCAAGAAAACGCTAAACACTTTGATAAAAAAAATTTTTTAACCGGGGATTGAATTTAGGGAAAAAAAAATTAATCTAGAACAACGCAAATAAACGGAAATTACTTTATAAATTTAAGTATACTTAATTAAAAAAATGCACTCGACTTAATCCTATAATTGTCCTTACCGGCTCGCCGTACCACACCTAGCCTAGAGGCCACACCATCTAGGTTCCAACAGAGCGACACGCAGCTTTCAGCAACAATTATGACTAGGGACGACTCAACCTCCACTAAGTGTGCGATCACTTAGTTGTTGAATCGCTGCTAGGTAGTTTACTAGTCCGTCCCTCGGAGGCCGCAACGCCCTTCACGGATTACGTTTTTCCTTAGCGTTTTGGGTCGTCTAATAACGCCCTCGGACTATCTACTGGCGTCCCACAGATATATCCGCCCCCGACAGCCCTCAAGGAACTGCTGTTGAGAGTATGGTGGCTCCCAACACCTCTGAATTAATTGCAATGGGTCGAGTATGGTACCCAGTCCAATCAACTCGGAGCGGTCTCCTTTTCAATAAATCTATTTTAACAGCCTAATCTTACTAACTAACCTTAATCATATCAGCCCGCATGACCCAAGATTCGCCAATCCCCACTCAAACGCACTTGTGGGGCGCACTGCTAATCCTGACCCGCGGCTGTCTCCTTAGCATCCGCGCACGTGTTCAAACGGCTAGACGCGTGAGCCTTTCAACAATTTCAAACAAAATTGTTGAAACCACCGCTGTGCACCATTGTAACACGGGTTTAGGTTCCCTCTCTTTACTTCCTTCTTTCTTCTACTCCCTCTACCCGTATTCTTACTTTTATTTCTAAACCAAGGGACTCCAAAACTTTTAACAAAGCCAACTCCACGCCACGTGGTCCTAAGACGATTGACCGACTTAGGATTCTACACCCAGTATGACGTGACCTAAGCTCTGAACAAAACCCTAGAGTCACCTCTGCTGCCACCACCAGACCAGTAATACAAGAGCAATGATCGAGGTCTGGATCGATCACGCTAATTAATCAACCTAGGGGCTTGATCCCCACTATAAACGATGACCTTGAGTGTGGAATAAATTACACGGTAATGATAATTCCGATTCGATGTTAGAATCGGCGCCCAATACAACTCTGCCTCGTGTGGACCACGTGACCAGGACAAGTTTACACATAAAACACATGGAAATAATGAAATGCAAAATATTAACAAATTTAATTTATTAAAAGAAAAACTAAAACAAAATCTAAAAAATGTTCACTCCCTATCACTTTAACACTCCCTACTTGACCTGAGTGGCAAATGAGACTATTTCTATACTTAACAATAGCAACTATACCTTGGGCGACCACAGCTCTAGGTGTTGGGGCTGTTCTTGGGGAGAGGTAAGATGTTGACCTCTTATCCCAGCTGCTTCCGTGACCACACTGCTTTGTCCTCGTCTGGCCTAGCCCAGACTAGAACCTTGTATCCTTCCGCCTAGTCAAAGTTTTACCAAGTTACTAGCCAGGTTTAAGTTATAACAATTAAACTCTGTTGTACTTAATTGATCCAGACTGGTTGAATTATTTTACTGAATTAAATTACAAACATCTAACGGCAGAGCTGTTCCCGATCACAAAAATGGTTATTAAAACTTTGAGAAATAGTAGACCTGTCAACCCCTGATGACCTATGACCGCCGGTCACTCCGCTTTAAAAGTTAGATCTGATTCGTGACGTCACTGATGGTGACTTAAACTCAATAATTAGAATACTCTTGATATTGTATCCAGTACTATTATACAATACAATTTTAATGCAAAATGAATAAAGGCTAATTTTCTCTAAATTACTGAATACTATAGGATGATTCATTTTACGCAGCTATGAACAAAGCGTTGGTTATTTCCACCGCGAATTCCCCTGGGGGTCAGGTCACCATGCGGCTCAGCTTCCCATTCTCTTTTGTCGATAAACCACTCTGGATAATTCTTACAACAGCCTAGTTTGTTACAAGAGAGAGAGAGGAAGAACCACGAACCACTGCTGTGGACAGGGTAGGAGGTAATACTAGTAAGTCATAGGGGGATTGAGGAGATCATATCTCATAAGGAGAGAGTGGGGAGTCACAGCGGCTCGAGTGGGTGTGTGCACGTGACAACGAGGCTAAGTGTTGGAGCCGCATCCCCTAAACGTGTGACGTTGAGCCCCTCTCCAAGAGCCAGAAGCGCCAAGGGTGATCTCCTAGTGTAAGCACTCTACCGAGTTGTGGGTTGGGTTGTCCGTAGAGAAGGATCAACGACGACAACACCAACCAACCCACAGTCTATAATAAATTGGGGGCCTGTGTCCGGGAGAGTGAACTGACACACCCACACCCTGTCCAAGAGTGGATTTGTACACCCTTGCTGAAATAAACTGTGTGACCGCAGGTGTATACTCTCTCTCTTGGGAAGACTCACAGGACAAGATGGATAAGGTGCAAGCGTTTGTGGAGTCAGGCAAGCCCGAGGACTTGGAAGGTTGCACGAGGGATCAATTGAAACAAATAGCAGAAAAATGTGGCATCAGGTTGAAAGCATCTAAAGTAGCTGGGATGAAGGATGAGATCCTGAGGCAGTTGAGAGCCAGAAGTGAAGCGGCAGAACAAGGAGCCCAGGAAGGAGCTGAAAGTAGAGAGGAGGATGATGGGCAGGATGACGTGAGATCCCAGGGATCGAGTAGGAGCAGCAAGAGTAGCCGCAGTAGCAGGAGTAGCCGGAATAGGAGCTTGGAGAGATTCCAGTTAGAGCTCCAGATGCAGCGTGAGGACAAGGAGAGACAGTTCCAGCTGGAAAAGATGAAATTAGAACTCCAGATGAAAAATGAAGCCGAGAAGGAAAAAGAGAAAACCAGGCTGGAAGTAGAAAAAGAGAAAACCAGGTTGGAAGTAGCAAAAGAGAAAACCAGAATAAGAGAACTGGAGTTGGAACAAGAGAAAGAAAAAGAAAAAGCCCAGGTCGAAAAAGAAAAAGCCCAGGTCGAAAAAGAAAAAGAGAGAACAAAACAAATGCAGATAGAAGCGAATAGAACCTTGGCTGAGCAAAGGATTGAACATGGGTTGCCAGAGAGCACCACCCAGGTATCACACCCACCAGAGGTTAGGGTTAGGGAGAAGGACATTCCCTTGTTTGTTCCCGAAGAGGCAGAGAGCTTTTTCGAGCACTTTGAAAAAGTAGCCAGTATCAAGGAGTGGCCACAGGAGGAATGGGCCCAGCTGGTCCAGTTAAGATTGACCGGTGCAGCCAGGGAGGCATACACCCAATTGTCACTGGAAGAGTGCCAGGATTACGCCACAGTAAAGAGCAGCATATTGCGCTCGTTTCAGTTAACCCCAGAAGCTTATAGGAAGCGCTTCAGAGAAATGATCAAAGTTGGAGCATGTACGTTTGCTGAGACAGCAAGAGATCTGGAAAGACGATTCCAGAAGTGGATTGAGGCTGCTGGAGTTGGATCTTACGCTGACCTGAAGCAACTGATGGTCATGGAGAAGTTCTTGGAGATGATGCATCCCGAAACAAAGTTCAAGATCCAAGAAGCAGGGATAAAGGAGGTGAAAGATGCCGCAGATAGGGCGGATATGATTACTGAAGCATACAAGAGCTTAAGGGAGAACAGAGTGAGAAGCGAGGCGAGACGCAGCAATGGCAGACCCAATGGAGTCTGGGGAGGAAGAAATTATGAGAGACCCAGAAGAGTCTGGGGTGAGAAAAATTTTTATAAATGGGCAGATAAAAGTAAGTACCCTAAAACTCAGAAGAGTAGGTCGCGCACTTCATCTGAAAGTGAAGATGGAGGAGCTAAACAAGAAACTAATCGTGATCCAGGGAATCAAGAATCCAGTAAAGCTCCACAGAGTACGAGTAGTACGTCTGGCCCGAGGAACTCTCATGTGAGTGGGCAGAGAAAGAGCTACTCTGGTACATATAGAAGAGATTTTTCCCAGGTGAGGTGTTACAATTGTAACGGATTGGGTCACGTGATGCGAGATTGTAGACAGGGCAAGAGAGTTGTGACCCTGGCCATGTGTGACCCCGGAAGTAAATATACTAATGTGTTCCGAGACAAACCACAGAGAGCGAACTTAGTGAACGAGAGGTATAGGCCGTTCATGAGCAAAGGTTGGATCAGTATAGGAGGCCAACCTGAGGTAGAAGTTGGTATCTTAAGAGATACCGGAGCTAATCAGAGCTTGATTACGAGAAGCCTGATTGGGAATGATCGACGGATAGCTGGCAGTGGGAAGATGAAAGTATATGGGTTATTGTCTGAGAGTGACATGCCCGTATGTACTGTCCAGCTAAGGTCGGAATATGTGTCGGCGGAGGTGATGTTGGGAGTGTGCCCCGACATACCTGTTCCAGGAGTCCAAGTGATCCTGGGAAATGACTTGTGCGGGACAAAGGTGTTGACAAGAGTCATGGCGGAGACTGTGCCAGAGGAGTGCCCAGAAGGCCACTGCACGGGTGGGACACCTGAGAGTGTGAACCTGACTGACATCCGAGGAGATGAGTCAGGAGACCGCCAAGCCATTGAGTACCCTGTCTCGGTAGTGATGAAGGCAGAGGTGGCCGACAAGGAAGACGCTGAAGAAGATGATACAGTGTCGATTCAACCAGTGGAAGATATCGACGTAGATATAGCATGGCTATTTGATGAAGGTCCAGCCCAGGAAAATGAAGTCTCGGTGAGGTCAAAAGTGAAGATGGCCCAGCCGAAGAAGAATACTGTGGAGAGAGTTGACCTGAGTAGAGCCCAGACTGCTGAAATTAAGAGTCGGAAGGCGAATGCAACTGTGCTGAGTAGGAATGAGGAAGGATGTGGACATACTGAGGACGGGAGTAGATCGTCAAGTGGTCCACGAGCACAGAGGCATGTGGGTAGTAGAGTTAAGTTGTTTGAGATGTCAGGAGTTGACATGTTTCACAGAAACCGTAGAGTAGAGATAATGAAGAAGAGTAATAGCCGAGAAAATGAAAGGAGAAGAGACAGGATGTGTGGAGAGATGCCTACGAGCACTCTGGGAGAGGCAAAGCGACATGTATGGTCGAGTGCTGTTGGATGTAATACAGTGCCCGAAGAAACTTTTAGGGAACGAAGAAGAGTTGAAGGAGAAGAAATGGAGTTGTATAGAAGTGAAAAGTGTGGGAAGAGGATGATGATGCAAGCATGGATGAATAGTAGAAAGCCGAGGACTCGATGGAAGTCGAACAGGATGAGGTCTCGGATAAATGAGGAGACAAAAGGGAGGATCGTCGGTGAAGACGAGGGAGTGAAGTATGATGACAGGAGACGAAAGTATAATGGCAGTAGATGGAAGAGTGAAGACGACAGAGGAGGTACAGACAGTAGATGTCTGACTCTGGACGTGAAGAGAGGAAGACGAGGAAACGGAGGGTGGAGACAGTAAGTAGAGTGGACCAATGGAGTGCAGGCGTCCAAAGAGGACAGCCTAGCTAAGAGGTGTCAGAGAAGTCAAATCGTTTGTGAGAAGATCATATTTCTGGAGAGTTGTGAGCCAGATGTTGCAAGGTGCAACGAATTAATTGTAGACTCCTAAGAGAGTATATTGGTTGAAGAACGAGACAGTGTAGTGGCGGATGTATTATCCCGAGCTTTGCCACTGGAATAACTCTCAAAAATAAGGGGAGGGGAGTGTTATGATCTCAGCCTACAGGAGAAACGAGTCTCCCTCCTTGAGAGTTATTCAGCAAGCCTGACCTAACTAGAAGGTCTAGCAAGTATTGAGGTGATAACGCATATGTAAAATAGTTGGTTGGATATGTGTAACAGTTTAAGATTATGGGCAATGAAGAAGAAAACAGATAAATGACTGGCTAGGAGATGTGGACATTTTGCTGGAGGCGTGAGGCTCGCTTCCGGAGGACCTTGACCTCACTTGAGTGCCAGACATCGCAGGGGGAAGCCGCGCTCCGTTTGAGCTCCCGCCAGAAGGGAACCCCTAGTGATATATCTCGAAGAGAAGAGAAGTGTGCGGACGTACCAGCTGTGGAATCGAGCTGGGAACGTTGTGGTCTCAAGTCCTGGTCGACGAGCAGATATTAAATCGCCCAGAAGCATTATTGTGGGCCGTGGGAGCGCCCTGACCAGACGCCGTCAGAGGGAAAGCGCCCTCGACCAGCCGATCTGTGGTAAGCACGATATGCGCCAGTTCATAGTGATCGCTTGTAGTTTGGTCGTGTGCCCAGCGACAGTAGCAATGTTTATTTATAAGTTAGACATGTTTTAATAAGGCAGAAGGCCTGAAATAAGAGAGTGGAGAGGGAGGAACACGGAGCGACGTCCGCCCCCTCTGAGCGCTGGCGGAAGACTGAGGGAGCCTGGCTCTTGACGGAGGAAGACCCTCCCAGTGAGTGAGGTCCGCCGCCAGGCGAGGTGGAGTATGGACCCGCCCAAAACGGGGGAGTCCACTCTCACTGTATGTAGAGAACAGATAGAGGTTTGAGGCAAGCATATTGTGTGGTTATTTTTGTTTATGTGTTAAAGGGGAACATTTTATTGGAACGTCGATGGGTTGCAGGTTTGTCTTTGGGGAAGAAGTTGCTGAGAACTTCGAAGCCAGCAGATGAAGTAGCTGATGAGACTCCAAGGTAGTGGAGCAGAGGACCTCGAGCTGTGAGGAGAAGCAGCAGTGAAGAGGAGTGTCACGTGCTTCTGTAGAGGTGGAGAAGCACCACAGTTGCTCGGGGAAACTTCATGGTGTGGCAGCCAAGGAGCTGTGGAGGAACCCAGCAGAAGTAGTAGAGCACCATAGTTGCTCAGGGAAACTTCATGATAGCAGCCTGGAGGAGCTGCAGAGGATCCTGGTAGTGAAGCCCGGAAGAACCTAAGGATATTAGGGTTGTGAACTTCCAGAGGTGGAAGGGGAAGTTCTGGTGGATTACTAGTAGGGAGTTGATAATGTTTGGTTGTCATTAGCGTGCAAGACGCAGTGAGAGGTGAGTGACTGTTGGCATTCTTATGTCAAGGAGTTTTTTTATACTGAAGTATCAATTAACATTTGTACTGGTATATGTTATTGCATTCAAATGCTGATTTTCTATATATATATGTTATCTTGTTGATGGTGCAACAGTGTGTAGGCTTGACCAACTTGAGGAGGTTAATAGTATCAGGTGGTGAACCAGGAGATAGGATACCACTTGATAAGCTGATAATAGAGTTCTGATGGTATTGGAGTGCAACCTGATTGTGATATTATAGAGTATAGGATTCATTATTATTATATGTGTGTATGTATCGTGTATGTGCTTTGTTCAGTAAATGTGTCACAATTTGCTGGTGTTTGCCCTTGTCCTAGTGAGGCTTCCCAGGAGGTAGTAAAGAAGGAGAGAGAGAGAGGAAGAACCACGAACCACTGCTGTGGACAGGGTAGGAGGTAATACTAGTAAGTCATAGGGGGATTGAGGAGATCATATCTCATAAGGAGAGAGTGGGGAGTCACAGCGGCTCGAGTGGGTGTGTGCACGTGACAACGAGGCTAAGTGTTGGAGCCGCATCCCCTAAACGTGTGACGTTGAGCCCCTCTCCAAGAGCCAGAAGCGCCAAGGGTGATCTCCTAGTGTAAGCACTCTACCGAGTTGTGGGTTGGGTTGTCCGTAGAGAAGGATCAACGACGACAACACCAACCAACCCACAGTCTATAATAATGGCCGTATTTTCATCCGGCCAAACTAGCTTTTATCTGGTTCCTGTGGCCATTTTGGCCGGATATTGTGATAACTTTATCCGATAACGATTTTGGCCGTATAAGGGCGTTTTCCGGATGTTTGAATCCCGGATAATCGCGGGGTTACAGTATTTTCGAGAATAGCTGAATCTCTTCGAGACTGACGGACACTTTTTGAGGCTAGCTGAATATCTTCCTGACTGACAGACACTCTTTGAGGCTAGCTGAAGTTCTGCCTGTGTGGGACCTTACAAAGAAATCTTTTCAAGACTACCTTACAAATTGATCTTTTCCTATAATATTTTCAATACTACCTTACGCTTTACAAGCTTGGCTACATACAACCTACAAGTACTAAAGCCAAGGGTGTATGTGAATGCGTTATTTGCAAGCACACAGAATGAAGTAACAGGAAGCGAAAATCTATCTGTACCTGGTGCGACGAGAGCGAAGTCGCGGTGTGTACCATGGACACCTTCGTTGATTATTACTCACTTCCGAAGTACTGAGTGTGTAATACAGTGTGTTACTGTGTAAATAGTATGTAAAACTATACATATTGTAATTTTAGTGAATTTTTAACAAGTAATATTGCAATTAAACATTTATTGTGGACACATTACTAACACATGTATCACAGTTCCATGGAACATTATGAATGTTCTACAGTGTACATATTGTAAAGGACACAAATATGCATCATATACGATAAAAAAAAACTAATAAAATCACACTGAAAATACATAGAACAAATAATTGAAAATATATTTGTGGCAACACCCAGTGCTTGAATGGCCCGCGTGACCGTGTCTGGGCGAGTCACGCACGGGCGACCAGCCCCTGATGACGTCACAGTGCACCTTGTCCACGTCCCCACAGCCTAAGTGAGTGAGTTTGGTATTTATTTTTACATAGACATGTTCAGGGAAGGGAATTTATCATTTTACGAAGAAAAAAGAATTTTGAGGGAACACTTTATTTCATGCGCACAGGGAATTTCACAATAAACTCACCGCAGCACGGTGGTTAATCGTTATAAGGCATGGAAACTACAAACAAAAGGGTAAGCCTCATTATTATAACAATTTAAGTTCATGTCTAACATTGATACATATATGTAGTCATCAAATATTATGGTGTATGGTATTCCCAGGTGAGTGTGACCACATGAGACATGGTTGAGCTGGCCACACCTGACCACCCAGGTGCCATTAAACACTGGAGTTCACATGTCTGAGGGTATCTGATGTGTGATGACCAGTCAACACTACTGAAACAGCTGAGGCCATTTAAATGTTCTTTATATAGTTGTGTGATCTATAACTCAATAGTAATTATATCTACCATTTAATTATGGCAAGATTAAAATAGGAACCCCCTCAAATTGCGTGAAGGGAAGTTTATTGGTGACAATAAATTATAAAATATAGTCTGCTTCGAAGTAATAAATACAATCTTTTAAAATAACAATCAAATCAATCACCAGTATGTTTTCTCATGTTTCTAATCTCCAGAGATTTTCCTTAACCCTTCAATTGCGCATCGCATCATATGATGCTTTGACCGACTTGCAGTAAATTGCGCATCGCATCATGTGATGCTTTGGAGTACTACGCAAGATTTAAACGGCCCGCAGATACATGGGGTTCACCACACCTTCATCAGGGTTCTTGTAAACAGACGCCATTTTTAAAGAAAATCGTGGGCCAAACTCCCGGGTGTTAGGGGCCTCAGTATTGAGTCAGCTACCAAGCCTGACGCACGCAGCATGAGCTCACAGCACTGCTGTTCAGCTTGTGACCTCAGCATCGCCTAAAAATGCCATAATATACTTGTTCATGCTATTATGTAGCAATGATATTATTACAGAAGACCCCTGACTGTGATAAAACTGACCAGGGTTCTGATAATAGCAGGATTGTGGTGAAATTTGGCGCTGTGCACCATGGAAGGAGGAGTAATGCTGTGGGAGGGAGGATGGTGGCGTTGTCTTTTGAGTGTGTGTGGCCACCTTTTATTGACTGCACTCACCATACCAGCTTAGTGGTTCGCTATGGTGAACACAAATGTAGATACTTATATATAACGTGTGTATAGTGTGAGATAACAGCGAGAGTTTGAGGTTGGGAGCCGCCATTTTGGTGAGGGTGGAGCGTTGTCTGCAGGACTTATTATGTTGTTTACTGATGACCACGATGGTCTTTGGGCACCATACCAGTTTACTTGTACAAGTATGGTGAATAAAACAGGTAGATATTTATATATAATGTGTGTATATAGCGTAATAACACCACAAACAGTATTGTTGTAGGAGAAATATTAGTGCGTCTGGCCTTGAGGGCGGCCGCCACCAGCTGACTGTGTGAGTAGCTATGTCTCTGTGCCTTTACTCACCATACAAACTTAGATGTACAGTTATGGTGAACAGAACATGTAAATACTTATATATAACGTCTGTATATAAAAGCAAAAACAGTATGGTAGGTGGAGAATGGTGGCAAGGCAGGTGAGGTGAGGTGAGGGAGGGAGTGGCAGCCAGTCACTGCCTGCCACTGCCACTCAGCATGCCAACTTAGTGGTTTGTCATGGTGACCAAAACATGCAGATACTTATATATAACTTGTGTATATAGTGTAATAACTGACAAAGTATTTGTTCACTGTTTGATGAACATAATTGAATCAACAATATGCACACCATATTTTTGAGTACAGCGATGATTCAGTCATTTTATTATATAAATATATCACACTACACACTATTGAATAATATTACAGCAAAAAAACTACGAAAAATCAATCAGAGACATTGAAATAATTAGGTAATTATCTCTTTGTGGAAACTCTGGCCTGACAGCTGGCGATCAACAGACCGCCTGGGACGCACGCTCAGTCAGCGCCTGATTTTTGCCAGAATTCCCCGCCCTATAGTGGGCAATATATGCCACTTACGATTTTTTTATTATTTTTCCCGTGATCAGTGAACACAAATTAACAGGTTAGGAAGAGAAAATAATTTTTTTTTTTTTTTTTTTTTGGTATGCGCCTGTGGGTGTCAAATGGTATATAGCTATGCGCCATTTAAGGGTTAATACTCTCTCAAATTACCAGCCAATGTTAGTCACTCATATACTCACACATGCTACTCACTAACTAACTTCACCTAGGACATCAGCAGGCACTGGGTGGGTGTGTGTGTGGGTAGCAACTACCCACACCCACCAATGTTATTGGTGGGTGTGGGTAGGACCAATCTCGGCTGCACTGGTTGAGCTCACTTCTTAACCACTGCACTGTGCACTTGGTTTCGGCAAAAACTTCATAGTGGAATTGTCAAGGGCTTTTTTTGTTTTTGTTTTTATAAATGTTCAGGTAAAGTTAATGTCAAAATGTTTCCAAACTCAATCATTTTAATTTCAAAACACAAGAGTGATGAAAACGTTAAAAAACATTAAAATATAGCCTAATTAAAAAAAAAAAAAAAGCACAACTTTCAGAGCACTTTTAGGGTGCTCAGCTTAGTACAATGGTTAATGTCTGTACAGCATTGAGACCTGCCACTTGTTGGTGGCAGGTCATATACTCACTTGCTCGAACTATTTCTAGTCAACACATGTCCTGTACTCCCACACCTACAAGCCCTGTCCAAGACCATTCCAAAATATCATTTTTTCCAGTCACCTCTTGGAAATGCCCCCCCCCCCCCCCCCCCGAGGGGCTGCCACCCAGGCCATCCATGCCCGGTGACCTTCTCATTAACCACTTAACTGCGCCAACCGAGTTTTCTCGGTCGGCGGGAAATTGCGCCAACCGAGAAAACTCGTTTTGATTTTTCGTAACCAATTCTAAATGTGTACGAGGTTGGTTGTGTACGAAATGGACTCTTAGGGCCTCCAGTGAGAGGCAGCCATCTTGGAAAAAAATCCCAGAATGTCCTAGGGCTGCTGGCTGGGTTAGTACTGAATGAGCAACCATGGGTGGCGCACGCGCCTCTGGCTTCCAAACATATATATAATGCTCTGTCGGTGAAATTCAAACCTTATTGTTTGAAGAACATAAGGGTCATAATATTGGGGAAGCCAGGCGCAATAAGGACC
Organism: Procambarus clarkii; assembly: GCF_040958095.1. NCBI lineage: Eukaryota > Metazoa > Arthropoda > Malacostraca > Decapoda > Cambaridae > Procambarus > Procambarus clarkii. The sequence continues at coordinate 33,140,185 of NC_091151.1, forward strand.
TAACACAAAGGTCGGATGCAAGTGATACAGCACCTATGAGGATGATATAGCGAGCGTATCCAGTTATAGCTCTGAGCGTCACCCTTGCAATCCGATGCTATTTATTTAGATGATACTTAGATGAATCGTTTTCTGCATTCAGTGATGATGCATCTGATACAAATAGCATACATGAACAGTGTTAGCGACTTCCATGGTGGTGTTTTCCATAGATATTTTCAAGAATACCTGAATCTCTTCCCAACTGACGGACACTCTTGAGGTAAGCTGAATCTCTTCCTGTGTAGGACCATACAAAGCGATTTTTTCAAGACTACCTTACAAATTGATCTTTTCCTATAATCTTTTCAATACTACCTTATGCTTTACAAGCTTGGCTACATACTACCTACAAGTTCTAAAGCCAAGGGTGTACATGAGTGCATTATTTGCAAGCACACAGAATGAAGAAACAGGAAGGGAAAATTTATCTGTACCTGGTGCACTGAGAGCGAAGTCGCACTGTGTACCATGGGCTACTTCGTTGATTATTACTCACTTCTAAAGTACTGAGTGTGTAATACAGTGTGTTACTGTGTAAATAGTGTGTGAAACTGTATATATTGTAATTTTAGTGATTTTTTAACAGGTAATATTGTGACAATAAAAAATTTTTGTGGACACATTACTGACACATGTATCACAGTTCCATGGAACATTATGAACGTTCTACTGTATACATATTGTAAAGGACACAAATATGCATCATATACGTAAAAAAAAGCAAATAAAACCGCATTGGAAATACATAAAACAAATAATTGAAAATATATTTGTGGCAACACCCGGTGCTTGAATGGCCCGCATGACCATGTCTGGGCAAGTCACACACAGGCGACCAGGCCTTGATGACGTCACAGCGCATCTTGTCCACGTCCTCCCTACAGCCAAAGTAAGTGGAATTTGGTACTTATTTTTACATAGACATGTTCAGGGAAGGGAATTTTTCATTTTACGAAGAAAAAATAATTTTTTGATAACACTTCATTTCATGCGCACTGGGGGAATTTCTCAATAAACTCCTCGCAGCATGGTGGTTAACTTTGGAATCCGGCGTACAGGAGACAATTGCCACACTGCCTTGAATCCATTTGCCACTATCATAAAAATACTTCACACTCCCAATAAACTGCTTCTGCTTCAAGTACGTTGAGAAGGACTACTAACTAAATTTTACACAATAATCTGGGTATAACCAAATTACTGAAAAAAAATTGAGACATTGATAGAATTAAGAAGTAATATCTTTGTAGCAACTCCCGCCAAACAGCTTGGTTGGAGCAGACCTGCCCAGATGTGTACTCTTTCAGTACCTGTCTTGCCCGACTTCCTTACCCTATCATGGCCAAAATATGTCACATAAAATTTTCTGGGGGGAACCTCTTCAGCTCCCCAGAGCTATCCGGGGTGATATGAATGTATTAGACCCTGGCATCAGTCAAGCGAATGGAGTTCTTAGGCCTACTGGGGACCATGAGCGAGAACCTGGTCCCCTCAGAGAGGCACGAGGAGCAGTGGCCTATAGAAACCCTTCCTTTATGGTTGGAAGCATTCTATGCCTGCCATCGACCGGGTCAGGTACCCAGAATGGTAGGCGCCCCAAAACAAACTCTATCTGATTAAAAATTGATACTGAAAGCCGAACTGTTGGACAGAACTCCATAAATTAAAAACGAGCAAACGAGCACAACATCACAACAGTCACCTCGCCCCTTCTGTGCAGCTTCCCCCTCCCCAGGAAGGGAAATGGGGAGCCCAGACACTCCCCCCCCCCATACTGGCTAACCACCCCCAGTTCTGTGGCTGATGTGAGACCTGGCAGTCGTGCGACTCTGGCTCCAGACACTTTCCAGTGCTGTGCCTTGTGATGTGGTACTGTCCTGTGGTGGTGTTCAAGCCAGGAGTAATTTCACAAGTACTCGGGCTTCATGCACCTAGGGTTTCCTTCCCTAGATGCCCTGTAAGTACTGCCCTTATGGCTTAGGGATATCTTCCACAAATTGCTTCGGGTCTGCCTCCGTGGGGGTCGTTTACTGCTCGGTGATTGCCCGCCCTTTGAGTCAGCTGGGGTGTTTCATGCACCACTGTTTGTCTCTGGGTAGGAGGTAGTTTCATCACTAGTAGGGGTGCGAGGTACTGTGCAGCTTGTTTTCACCATATTATAGCAGCCAGCTCTGTTCCATCTGAGTTGTTTTCACTCTTGTGGGGTTTTTCTTTTACTTTTTGTTTCCTGCCTGGTGAGGGGTCTGCCCCTTGGTATTCGTACCCCCCTTCTATATATTTGGTGGTCCTTCACTAGGTCCCTGTAAGTGTACACGTCCCAGGGGTTCAGTTATTAGTAGTTTGGGGCACCGGTTAGCAGTATCTTGACTGGGTTTCCCTTAGCATAGCGTCAAAGGGCCCTGGAAATGCCCATTGGGGCTCAATGGTCCTATTGATGCATCCCCTGGGTCCCATCTCGCTTCGTGCAAGTTTGAGGGCTGCTCTGTCCACTTGTCTCGGGGTGACAGTTACCTGTTGTACCTCTTACCATTTGTACGGCTTGGCCCCGGGGTGGAGGAGGGGATGACTTTGAGGCTTGGGGCCGCATTTGGGTTTTGGTACCCTCTGCACGTGGCTTGTTGTTGCAGGGGGGTGGGGTTTTCTTATCTCTCTTCCATGTATGAGTTTGATATGGCATCAACCCCTTCCCGCGTTCCCTTGGGGACTTTGGTCCCTTTTTTCTGGAGGTTTTTGGTCTCTTGCATCCCGCCACATTAGGTGCAAGAGGCCATTGCGGCTTACCAACTGCGCGACCCAGATTATGTCTTGATAATGCATCCTGCCTCTTTTGAGTTCTGTTTTCCTTTCCTTACTGGTGCGTTATGAGGTTCCGGAGTCATCCTGGTTGACAGACTGTCGTATCTTTTCGTTGGGGGCGGGCATATGTTCTATCGGTCCTGCATGCTTGAGTGGTGAGAGGCCATTACGGTTGTTCAGGATTACCTGGGGTGTGTGTGTTTGTTTGCTCCTGCCCTTCCTTGGGATGTTGGCCTGGTACAGCTTCATGTGCAGGTCCCCCTCCCTTTTGGCTGCCCTGGTTGCTGAGGACTTGCACACCCTGGCCATTTGGCTTCGGTCTTGTGTTTCTTTTCCCTTTTTGAGCTGTCTTCAGGCTGGCTTGGAGGAATGCAAGTCGACTGTCTGACTTTGGAATGCGTGGAGGTGCTTGGTGCCGATCCTGGCTCTGGTGCACTGATCTTGGCAGCATGGGAGTCGGCTGCCATGTTGAAGCAGTTTGTGCCAATCCTGAGGGAGGCCGTGTCCCTGTTCTTTGTTTCTCGTCTTATGTGCCCTCAGGCGGTGCTCAATCCTTGGAATCCACTTAGAAGCTTCTTCTAGTTGTCATCCCATGTCGGACTTGTTGGTTCTCTGGGGTGCCCATGGGGGGTCTTCCCGGAAGGGTCATGTCAGGGCTTGGAGCTCCTCCCATCATGGTAGGCCAGTGTTGCCAGTTTCAGAGCTGGCACTGCCTTCGGAGTCGACGATGTCTGGTTGGCGCGGTGATCGCTCTGCTCATCAGTCATCTTCTTGTAAGGGGCATCGGTTCTTTCGCGGGTCGTCCCATTCACAGGGCGATGGACGAGAGGCTCACTCTATTTGCTCACGCCTGGTCCCATTATTCGTAGTCATTTTGGGTTGTTTCTTGTGGCCTGTGGTGGCGTTGGGTTATCCCTCCTCCTTCCGGGAGTTCGGGACTGGTGGGACAGGCCTCTTCTCCTGCGCTCTGTCAGCCATCTTGGAGTGGGTACGCTTGGGTGTGGTCGAAACGTCTTTGTCCCTCAGGTGGGTTTCCTGGCTGTTTCCGGTTCGGGACTCTCCTCTGGCACAGAGGTTTCTGCTCTTTTGATCTTGTAGGTAGATCAAACGGATTAAACTCTTAAACCGAGGTATCCCTGTATATGATTTCATGTCTAGCGCTATAATTTAAACACCCTGCCTGGGATAGGGGCAGCTATAGTGCAGCCATGACCGATAGTTGCCAGATGCCACCTAGAAAAAAATCCAGGCAACATTCTTGGGTGTGAGAGTGAGCGAGCCACCAAGGCTGACACACGCAGCATGAGCTCACAGCACCGCTGTTCAGCTTGTGACTACAGCATCGCCTACAAATGCCACAATATATATGTTCATGCTCTTATTTAGCAATGATAGTATTACAGAAGACCCCTGACTGTGATAAAACGGACCAGGATTCTGATAATAGCAGAATTGTGGTGATATTTAGCACTGTGCTCCATGGAGAGAGGAGTAATGCTGTGGGAGGGAGGGTGATGGCGTCGTCTTCTGACTGTGTGTGGCTACCTTTTATTGACTGCACTCACCATACCAGCTTAGTGGTTCGCTATGGTGAACACAAATGTAGATACTTATAAATAACGTGTGTATAGTGTAATAACAGCAATAGGAGTAGGTTGGGAGACGCCATTTTGGTGAGGGAGGTGCGTGATCTGCACGACTTACAATGTTGTTTACTGGTGGCCACTATGATCTTTGGGCTCCATACCAGCTTATTTGTACAGGTATGGTGAATAAAACAGGTAGATACTTATATATAATGTGTGTATATAGCGTAATAACACCACAAACAGTATTGTTAGAGGAGAAATATTAGTGTGTCTGGCCTTGAGGGCGGCCGCCATCAGGTGACTGTGTGAGTAATTACCTAAGTGTAATTACCTAAGTGTAGTTACAGGATGAGAGCTACGCTCATGGTGTCCCGTCTTCCCAGCACTCTTTGTCATATAATGCTTAGCTACATCTTTGTAGCTAAGTAGTGTAATTACCTAAGTGTAGTTACAGGATGAGAGCTACGCTCGTGGTGTCCCGGCTTCCCTAGCTACATCTTTGTGCCTTCACTCACCATACAAGCTTAGATGCACAGTTATGGTGACCAAAACATGTAAATACTTATATATAACGTCTGTGTATAGTGAACAAATGGAAAAACAGTATTATGGGAGGAGAATGAGAGTGAGTGAGGTATTGTTGATGGAGGGATTGACAGCGAGTGACTGGCTGGTGTGTGGCGGTCACTCCTCGTTGTATTTTGACATACAATACCAACTTAGTGGTTCGTTATAGTGAGCAAAACATGCAGATACTTATATATAACCTTTGTATATTGTGTAATAACAGCAAAACTATTTGTTTATTATTTTATGAACATAATAATTGAATCACTAATATGCACACCATAATTTTGAGTACAGCGATGGTTCACACATTTTATTATATAAATATATCACAATTCACTCTATTGAATACTCTAATATTACTGCAAAAAAACTAAGAAAAAATCAGAGACATTGAAATAATTAGTAATAATATATTTGTGGCAACTGCCGCCTGACAGCTTGAGCAAAGTAGACCTCATCTGGCGAAAGCTCTGTCAACGCCCCTTTCTGGAGAGAGCCCCGTCGGCTCCCTGGGGCTTTACCAGGCTGATATGCTAATGTCAGACTTTGGCATCAGTCATGTGTATGGAGTTCTAGGGCCTACCGGGGACCACGGCCATATCCTGGCTCCCTCAGAGAGGCAAGGGGAGCAATGGCCTATAGAAACCCCCGTGTGGTTGGAAGCATTCTATGTCTGCCATCGACCGGGTCAAGCATCCAGAAAGGTAAGCATTCCAAAACAAACCCCTATTCTGGTTAAAATTGCTCCAAAAGCCGAACTAGTGGATAGAACTCCCCAACAGAAAACAAGCAACCTAGTATGATGTCACATGTCACTGCGCCACTGTCTGCACAGCTACCCCCTCCCCGGGAGGGGGAAGGGGGAGCCTCAGACCTCCCACGCCGGCTATCCACCCATCAGATCTTCGGCTGATGCTATTGGCACCGGTTGTGTGCACCAGCTCCAGTTGTTGTTTCAGCACTGTACCTAGAGTGTGGTGTCTGTCTTCTAGGTGGTGCGTGAGCCGGGTGTGACTCTCCAGTGCTCGGGCTGCATGCGCCTAGGGTTCCCTTCCCTAGGTGCCTTGTAAGTACTCCCCTTGGGGCTTGGGGCCACCTTCCACAAGTTTCTTGGGTCTGCCCCTGCTAGGCCGTTTACTGCTTGGTTTTCGGCCGCTCTTTGTGTGCTCGGGTGTTCTGTCTCCCTTGTTCGCCTTAGGGTAAGGGGCAGTTTTACACTGGTGGGGCGCAGGGTACTGTGCAGCTTGTCTTTACCAATCATGGCGGCCGGCTCTGTTCCGCTTGGGTACGCTGACCTCTAGCAGGGTTTTCTTTTTCTTTTTGTTTATCTACCTGGTGGGGGATCTGCCTTCGTTCTTACCCCTTGTGTCCCTTGTGTTCTGAGTATATTTCTGGTGGTACCCTCTACTAGGTCCCCGTGAGTCTACACGTCCCGGGGGTTCAGCTCTTAGAAAGTTGTTTGGTAGCTTTGGGCACCGGTTAGCAGTACCCTGCCTGGGATTACCTGAGCGCAAGTCCTCTTATAGTAAACGCTCGGGACCCTGGGAAACCCCTGGGGGCGTGCGGGTCCGATGGATGTGACCCCAGAGTCCCCCCTCGCTTCCATAAATAAAAGCGAGTTTGAGGGTTGCTCTCACCCCTTGTCTCTGGGTGACTCTCTGTTTTGCCTCCGTCTGCTGCCTGTGGGGTCGGTGACACCTTCGACCCGGAGTCGTGCGAGTTTTGTTGCTCGTTGTGGCTTGGTTACCCAGTTGTGCTGATGAAGCGGGTGCGGGCAGCAGGGGCGTTGCACTTTGAGCGTTGGTGGTGGCAATGCTCTCTTTTGTTTGCTCCCCGGGAGCCCCGGGGCTGCCCCGTTTTGGTTCGTGTTGGGACTTGGGGTTGTTGGTTGCTTCGGTTCCTTCCACTCCCCCTTGTCTTTCCCCTGGATTCCCCCTTCGTGCCTGCATCCGGTTCCTTACCGTCTGTGGGTTCGGGGCGGGGTTTCATGGTTTTGAGACTCGAGCAGTCTCGGGGAATTCCCCTTCCGGGGTAGTGACAGGGGCATTTGAGCCTGTTCCTCCAGCCGTGTTATAAGAGTCTGCCAGTGGGCTCCCTTCCTTAGTGTTTTCGCGGCTGCCCCGGTTTTCTGGTACTGCCGGTGCTTTGGGGGGACCGCTCGGCCCCGGGGCCTGTCCTGTGGGTTCCCGGGGCTGGGGAGGGGCTGACTTGGGGGGCCTTGGCCCCGTAGGACCCCGTGGGGGTTTTTCTCCTCCTCTAGGCGAGGCTTGTGGTTACGCGGAGTGGGGTTTTTCCTCCCCACTCGCAGTACGTGTTGTTGGGCATCGGCCCCTCCCCGGGCTTGGTTCCTTGGCCTTTGAGTCAGTTGGTTCCGTCCTGTGGGTGGATGCTTCCCCCTTTTTGGGACGGTGTCGTCGTCATGTTTCTCCGTTCTTGGGGTTTTACGTGACTTCTGGTCTCAGGTGCGCCTGCGCCTTTGTGTGCCTTCGGGACTGGTGTTTGCTTCTGTGTTCTCGAGGGGTCGGGAAGGTTTTCGCTACTTCCCGTATTATTGGAACCTCTGTCGGCTCCTAGTCCGGTTGGGCTGCTTGTGGCCCGGTTGGGTTCCCTTTGGGCTCTTTGTCTTCGCTTCGTTGGCCGGTTTTGTTGTTCCTGCTTCCTCTTTTGGCTACTTTTCTAGTGCAGTAGTCCTGGTTGGCGCCTTCCCGCAGAGCGGGTTGTGCGGTTCGGCCAGCGTGTCATGCACATGCGCCGTGGAGTTTGTTTTGGTCTGGGCGGTGTGTTTCAGTGATGGTGTTTTGCGCCCTTTTTTCTCGGGTGCTTCGCCTCTCGCTCTTTTCCCTTGCTCCAGTATGTGCCCCTTCGCTCCGGGGGTGTCCTGGTTTCCAGCTGTGGGGAGGACACCGAGGTTTTCCCTGTGTCATGGTTGTGTGCCGCCTCCTTCGCCTCTACCCTGCTCCTCTCCTGTGTGTCCGGCTCTGGCTTCTTCACCTGGCGGTGCTCCCAGGATCTTCTGGGCACTGTTGGGTCGTGTCACGTTCGTGCCTCCATTCGACAGGTGAGTTTCTGTGGTCTGGCATCTTTTGGTCAGGCGCTGGATGCGGAGATGTTTCTATACCTGTCTTTATTTAGGTATATTTATGTACGACTAAGACCGTTCGCACACCAGTGACTGTCCCTTTTCAACCCTTCCAGCCCCACTCATGTGCATGGCCAACCCATGCTAGAGTCATTTAGGGGACACACCTCCTGCGTGTTATGAGGTGTGTGGGTTGTGGTGCTGGTTATGTACTCACCTGGTAGGGCTCTCCTGGCTGTGCTTGCGGGGTTTAAGCTCTGGCTCTTGGGTCCCACCTATATGGAAGAACTTGCGAGATAGTACCAGTGGAGTGCAGTGGTGCAATAGGCACAATCGGGGAACACTGTATAACCTTCAGAGGTCTGCGGTTGTTACACGTCTTACCTGCAAGCATACGCCATATTGTCGGTGCGTCCGAGGACTTCCAGGGCGCACTTGCCTGTTTTCGAATGGAAGTTCCGGCCCATCCTGGTTGTGGTGCGTATGTGGACCTGCAGGTCGCTCCATGCAGCTGCCTGGTGGGCCACCCTCTGACCAGTCTAGCCTAGCCTCGGATCGGGCTTGGGGTGTAAATGAACTCCCAGAACCCCGTCCAGCTTGTATCGAGCGGGTTTCTCTGCCGTCGGTCGCCTGGTGTGCAGGTTCCTGGGCCTGCTGGGTTCTGTCGTGTCTCCGTTGGCCCTGTCTGGGGTCTGCCTGCACCGTTCTCTGCTTTTGCAGAAGTGAGTTGCTATTTCCATGTTGCAAGTTGCGGTGGTGCCTGTTGCTGCTGCACGTGTGCATTGGTTACGTGTTTCGCGGTGGCGTGTCCTTGTTCCTGTGTCCGGTTGTGGTGTGGCACTTTGCTGCTGTTTTGTGCCAAGGGTTTGCGTATGGGGGTTTGCTTGTTGTTTTTCATGGTCTTCGGGTCCCTGGCTTGGCCCTCCCATGTGCGGGGGGGTTTCTATCCCTGCCTGATTGTCCACCCCTGGTTGTTTCCTGGGGTTTGTGCTTCAGCTCTTTCGTCCTGCCTCTCCCCAGTCGTTTTCCTGGCATCTCCTTTGGTCGGTTTTGCCTGCACTTGCTGCTGAGGGGGGGGGGGGTCGGTTTCTACTGCTTCCCTTCCTTGTGCGTTTCCTTTGTTTCCTCCTCTGCCGCAGGGGTGTTCTGCGTGCGTTCCTTGGCTTCTTCGGCCTTCTTTCAGCCTGTGTCCTAGGGTGTCCTTATTTGTCTCGGTCTGTTTTCATTGCTCGTACCCCTTGGTTCGGGTACTGTATCTGGTGGCAACCCTTACGCCTTCTTCGGTTTTCCTGGCTTGCCCTGCTGGTTGGGTTTTCGGGGTTTTGTGATGTCTTGCGTCGGACCCGTCGTTTCTGCTCTCCTACCGGGCTTGCTTGCTTGGGGGAGCATTCTGTTCGGCAGACGTTCCCTCTCCTTGTGCCGCCTAGGTTTCGGTGGTCGCGCCCGAAATCTTCCCGCGGCTATGCCTTTTCCTGGGCTCGGAGGGGCCTTGTCGGGGCTGCTTATGTTCTGCCTTGCTGTCTCACCTCCGGTTGGTGGTCGGGTGGCTTCGTGGTAGGTGTCCCACCTGCGTACTTCTTCTTGGCGACAGTATGGGGTATTTTGGTGGTCCTTCCTTTTCCTCCTGTCCCTTCTTAGGTGGCTGCAGTTGTTAGCGTCGGCTTGGTTTTTCTGGTGGGGGTTGGGGGCCGTCGTCTTGCCACATACTGTTGCCTCTTTTTGTGCGGCGCTGGAGGAGCCGTTTCGGCTTGCTTTCGGTCTTGGTGTTGCTTCTGCACCATTAGTAAGCTGTCTCGTGCGTTGTTTCACCTCCGTCCTGGTCTCTGGTCAGCGTGCTCTGTCTTCTCCTCGGTTGGTAGTGCCCCTTCGGTTCCGGTTTGTTTTTTCGTCAGCTCATTCTCCTGTTGGAGTTTGCCTCTGGGGGTCGGGTCACTGGGCTTCTTGCTCCTCCGCAGGGGTTTTCTGCTCCTTCAGTTTTAGCGTTTTGGTTGTTCGGTGGCAGCAGTCTCCATCTTTTCTGGCACGGGATGGGGTTGCTGCGTTCTGGAGGGGGCCTTGGTTTGTTGGTGCTTGGTTGGTGGGGCCGCGGGTGTCGTGTTTTGTGTTTAGTGGTGGCCCTCTGCTGTTATTTGCGTGCCATGGCATCTGTGTCCGGGGCGCGTTTTGAGTTGATCCAGTTCCATTCTTTCTGGTTCGCGGGTGACTGTGTCCCGGGTTGTCAGCAGTTTTCTTGCGGCTAACCTGCCTGTGTTCTTCCCCCCATGCCTGTGGCATTCGTATCTTCGCTGCTCTCGCTGCCATCTGAGCGATGTGTCTTTGCTGTCTTTCAGGCACGGATCTTTGGTGTTCGTACAGGGGCCTTGCTGCTCGTTGTCTTGTGTTGTTCACAGGCCCTTTCAGGGCTGTGACGCCTTGGGTTGGCGTTTGCTGCCGGTTGTCTCGCTTTCGTTGGGGGGTGCGTTGTGTCCACCTCCCGGTTTCGTCCCTTTGACCTTCCTCTGTGGGTAGTTAGCTCCGGAGAGCTGACAGGGCTCCCCCCCAGAAAACCAGCATTGAATGTAATGAAACGCAATTTTCTGGGTGAGACTCGGAGGCTCCCCGGCATCCCTCCCTCCCTCCGGTCGGCGGTTTTTCGTGTGTTTTGACATCCAGCCTCAGAACTGATGGGTGGATAGCCCGTGTGGGAGGTCTGGGGCTCCCCCTTCCCCCTCCTGGGGAGGGGGGAGCTGCGCAGACAGCGGCGCGGTGACGTGTGACGTCATACTAGTTTGCTTGTTTTCTGTTGAGGAGTTCTATCCACTAGTTCGGCTTTTGGTAGCAATTTTAACCAGAATAGGGGTTTGTTTTGGAATGCTTACCTTTCTGGATAATTGACCCAGTCGATGGCAGACATAGAATGCTTCCAACCACATGGGGAGTTTCTATAGGCCATTGCTCCTCTTGCCTCCCTGAGGGGGCCAGGTTCTGGCCGTGGTCCCCGGTAGGCTCTAGAACTCCATACACATGACTGATGCCAAAGTCTGACATTAGCATATCAGCCTGGTAAAGCTCCGGGGAGCCTCCGGGTCTCACCCAGAAAATGGCGTTTCATTTCATTCAACGCTGGTTTTTTTGCCAGACTTCCCTACCCGATTGCAGCTAAAATATGCCACCTACGATTTTTTTGTTATTTTTTCCGTGATCAGAGAACAAAAATGAACACTTTATAAGTCGAAAGAATTTTTTGGAATTATTTTTTTTTTGTTGCGCCTGTGGGTGTTGAATCGATTTGGACCCCTAGTGGTTTGAGGGTTAACGACTTCCGGCTGTTTTTTTTTTTTTTGGGGGGGGGGAGGGTCCTGCATCACTCAGTGGGTGCTCGAGCAGTTGTGCAGGATTCTGAACTTTGCTGTGCTGGTTTACCAGCTGGGTTGGGTTTGGCTTCGGTGTCTGTTTCGGTTCCTTCGGGGTCACCCCTTCCACTTTGTTTGTGAGGGCAAATGGTTGCTCTGCGAGGGCCAATAGCTAATGTCAAGGAGTTCCTAAAATAGTGAGAGTTAGGTAAAGCCCCGCCCCCCAGGGAAGACACTTCCCAGCAAATAATATTTGTCTTAATTAAAAGTCTGCAGTCTAAAGGTTAATCACCTACTCCACTCCAAACAGGGTGAAAGGATACTCCTAAATCCTTAGTACTTATTTATTAAACCCTCTAATAACCTTCCCCCCCATATACAAAATACAATAAATACTTTACCCCTCTACCTTACATTAAACTCGTTGAATCCACATACGCAGGATACAAGGCTTACAACAGCAAACTAGGGTAAAGACTACTTTCCTGAAGGGCCACTAGAACGCACATAAGTAACACTGTAAACTTTAGCACACGTGGTCTCTCTAGCCACCCTAGAGTACACTTAGGGTCCCAAAACACTGCTCCATGTTTCTTACATACAAAAAACGTAAAAAATAAAAAAAATGAAGAATTTTGAAAACCAGTACAAATGTCAAAAAGGTTCGTTTGGTGGTCTACAGGTCGGCTGCTCCATGTTTCTTAAATAAATAAAAAAACGAAAAATAAAAGAACTGTTGAAACAATTTGAAAAATGGACAAATGCCATAAAGGTTCGTTCAGTGTTTGTCGGGTAGGCTGCTCCATTATTGAGACGTAAGTGACAAATACAAAACAAATGGAACACAATTGAAACAAAGAAAGATTGTCATAATCGAGCAGCCTACCCAACAAACACTGAACGAACCTTTTGCTATAACGAATATGAAAGACAAGGGCTGCTGGCTGGGTTAGTACTGTGTGAGCAACCATTTGTAGCACACGTGCCTCTGGCTCTCAAACACCTGTCCCACACGGTGTTGAAAGACTGTGCTCAGTCGGTACAATTCAGACAGTATTGTTTGAAGAACATAAGGGTCATAACACTGGTGAAGCTAGGCGCAATAAGGGCTTAACACAACGGTCGGATGCCAGTGATACAGCACCTATGAGGATGATACAGAATTTATATAGATGATACATAGATGAATTGTTTTCTGCGTTCAGTGATGATGCATCTGATACAAGTAGCATAGATGAACAGTGTTAGCGGCTTCCATGGTGGTGTTGTTCATTGATATTTTCAAGAATACCTGAATCTCTTCCTGACTGATGGACACTCTTTGAGGCTAGCTAGATATCTTCCTGTGTGGGACCTTACAAAGCGATCTTTTCAAGACTACCTTACAAATTGAGCTTTTCCTATAATCGTTTCAATACTACCTTATGCTTTACAAGCTTGGCAACATACCACCTACAAGTACTAAAGCCAAGGGTGCACGCGAGTGCGTTATTTGCAAGGACACAGAACGATGAAACAGGAAACGAAAATCTATCTGTAGCTGGTGCAAGGAGAGCAAAGTCGCGCTGTGTACCATGGACTACTTCGTTGACTATTACGCACCTCCAAAGTACTGAGTGTGTAATACAGTGTGTTACTGTGTAAATAGTATGTGAAACTGTACATATTGTAATTTTAGTGAATTTTTACCACGTAATATTGTGACAGTAAACATTTATTGTGGACACATTACTGACACATGTATTACAGTTCCATGGAAAATTATGAACATTCTACACTATACATATTGTAAAGGTCACAAATATGCATCATATACGATAAAAGAAACAAATAAAACCGCATTGGAAATGCATAGAAAAAATATTTGAAAATATATTTGTGGCAACACGCGGTGCTTGAATGGCCTGCGCGACCGTGTCTGGGAGCTTCACACACAGGCGACCAGGCCCTGATGACGTCACAGCGCACCTTGTCCATGCCCTCACAGCCAAAGTAAGTGGAATTTGGTAATTATTTTTACATAGACATATTCAGGGATGGTAATTTATAATTTTGCAAAGAAAAATGATATTTTGGGGAACATTTGATGTCATGCATACTGGGGGAATTTCACAATAAACACAGTGCATCACACTGGTTACATGGGGGACACTTGTTTTGTATGACGTCCGTTTCACATGACGAACATGGAACGGATTAAATTTGTTATGCGAGGTACCACTGTACTTGAGTGACTGATCCCTGCATGAATATAAAGAATCCAATTTGACCTCAGGCTTCCTGGCAAAGCCAATTAGGAATCCAGGGTCGTAACACACCTCTCTCATGATTGCTGGGTTTGGCCTTTAGGGGGCCTTGTGTCAGCTTTTGCGTCGCTGGCTTCCACTTCGGTTTTTTTAGGGTTCAGTGCCTTAGCGCCTACCCGAGCTCTCGCTTGATGTGTTCACGTACACGTCATCTCTTGGCTAGGGTTTTGTGACCTGTGCTCGCCAGGCCAGCCAGGGGCAGTGTGGTCCCTCCTTCAGTCAGGCTCACAGCACGGTGCGGGGGTTCACAGTGGTTTGGCTGATGCTTCAGAGGGTTCAAGCTACTTGGGGTTCAACCCTCTGGCTCCATTCTGACTGTTCTCCTGTGGTTCATTGCCTGAACCATGGGAGTTCCCTTCGGTTCTTGCCTCTTTGGGGCTGGTCACTTCAAGTCGCTCATCTGCTGGATTCTTGGGGTTTGGCTCTCCGTGGAGTTCATATCGGGAGTGTCCAACATCCTGGTGGACGGCCTGTCTCGGTTCATCCTTGTCCATAGATTGGATGGTCGACCCTGACTACTTTCATTAGCTCTGCCGGATGTTCGGATTCCCGGAAATGGACCTCTTTGCATCAGCGTGGTCTCGGTGTCTCCTGATATGTGGCACCCTTCCCCGACTGCGGAGCCTTCGCGGTGGACGCCTTCGACAGGACTGGTCAAGGTGGAGTTACCTGTACCTCTTCTCACCTGGTCCAGCTGTTGCTTCAAGTTCTGGCACAGTTGGAGTCTTACCACAGGAGAGTCGTCCTTGTGGCCCCTTGGTGGCTGGCCCAGCCTTGGTTTCAGGCACTGCTTGCTCGGTGTTAGAACCCCGGGGCATTTTCCATGGCTCTGCCTCTTCTAGCGGATCAGACTGGTCCAGTACATGGCTGGTTCGGTCTTCTCCTGTGCTTTTCGCATATGGTCTTTTTGACACGGGTTTATCACCACCTATATGGTGATCAGGTGACTTCTTTGATAGTGTCCCACCTGCGAGCTTTGTCTTGGCAACAGTATGATGTTTCCTGGCATTCTTTTCGCCATTTTCTCTCCCTTCATAGGTTGTCTTCTATCTTTGATCGAGTTGTCTTGTCCTTTCTCTCTCTGCTTTTTCAGGACCGTCATTTGGTGCCAAGTACTGTCGCTTCGTATCATGCGGCGCTGGCAGAACTGCTCCAGCTTGCGTTCAGGGTGGTTGTCACTTCCGTCCCATCCAGTAAGCTTTCTCATGTTGTGTTTCACCTCCAGCCTGCTCATGCACCACCTGAGCCATCCTGGTCCTTGGACAGGGTTCTCGCTTTTCTCTCGACTCCTCGATTTGTGGTGGCCCTTCAGTTCGTGATTGTTTTTCTGAGGCTCTCTTTCTGTTGGCATTGGTCTCTGGGGGTTGGGTTGGTGAGCTTTATGCTCTTCTCTGGCATGGGGGTTTCTGCTCTTTTGGTCCTGGTGGTCGGTTTGTTCGGTTGCAGACGTCTCCTTTTCTGGCAAGGAACGAGACGGCCGCTTTCCAGAGGGGGTCCTTGGGTCATTGATGCTTGATTGGTCAGGCCAGGGGACGCGCTTTGGGTTGGTCTGGTTTTCCCTCATTCCCTGTTCCAGGGCTTAGGTCTCCCAGGTCGTTTGCAGGGTTCTTAAGTCTAGCCAACCTGTGGTCTATCCTTGTGCCCATGACATTCGTATGTTTGCTGCTCCTTGCACCTCTCTGAGGGGGCCAGGTTCTGGCTCATGGTCCCCGATAGGCTGAACTACATTGACTAAAGCTCTGGTCTAACATATCGCATATTGGTCTGATAGCTCCAGGGAACCTCTGGGGCTCATCCACGAAATAACATTTCATTACATTCAACATTGTTTTTTTTTTTGACCATTTATTGTGTTGTGAGGCATTTGTCTGTAAAAGATTAAATAGTATAGGAAAATGAAGGTTGAGGATATTAAATATTTTCAAAGTAACTCCCATTGATTCATGCCATTTTTACACTGCAGCATTATGGAGAACCAGTACTGCCACACCATGAAATCATCCACAACAGTATTACAGTCTTCGTAGATAAAGAGTAAAGTGATGACGGTGAGCTGTTTAATCAAATTAAGTCATTTCCCTCTTCCTAATAAAGTGAGTCTGAAGCCTTGTTCACTACAACATCTCATGCCATACTTACTCTGTTTGCTGAAGCAATTGCTTATTGTAATTGACAAAAATTATCTGTATTCTAACTAAAAATTTATGAAAAAGAGTCTTTTGGACCACACATGAGTTCATGTGAACCGTGATGTTCTGTCTATCACTAATACACAAAAATTTTGACAGACAAGACTTTAAAGAAAATTGTTTGACATCTTTTTTTAAAAGATATGAAAGCTAAATGATACCCAAGACTCTATCTAAAAGAGTCTTAGTACTGGTAAAAGGATCTGAAAGACTTTAATATAAATTAATTTCTAGTTAACTTTCATAAGTTAATGCGAGAAACTTTATTTATTCACTGATTCTAAAAATCTTTTTCTAAGATTATTATTTTTTATAATATGTTTGACAAATAGACAAATATATTCACATCTAGGACAACATGACCACTGACAAAGCAGAAAAGCCTTATCAGTGTTCTGAGTGTTCAAAAAGCTTTTCACAAGTTGCACATCTAGCAAAACATGAAAAAACTCATACTGAAGAGAAGCCATTTCAGTGTTTAGTTTGTCTAAAAGACTTTTCACAGAAATCATACCTAGTGCAACATGAGAAAATTCATAGTGCAGAGAAGCCGTTTCAGTGTTCAGAATGTTCAAGAGACTTCAAACGAAATTCACATTTAATACAACATATGAGAATTCATACAGGGGAGAAACCCTTTCAGTGTCCAGTATGTCAAAATGACTTTTCACAGAAATCAACTCTAGCTCAGCATATGAGAATTCATACAGGGGAGAAGCCATATCAGTGCTCATTGTGTCCAAAAGACTTTTCATATAAATCTTCTCTAGTACAGCATGAGAGAATTCATAGAGGAGAGAAACCATATCAGTGTTCAGTGTGTCTAAAAGACTTTTCACAAAACTCGCATCTACTAAGTCACATGAAAGTTCATACGGGAGAGAAGCCCCATCAATGTTCCGTGTGTCATACTGACTTTTCACAGAAATCAACTTTAGTAAAACACATGAGAATTCATACAGGAGAGAAACCTTATCAGTGTTCTGAGTGTCTGAAAGATTTTTCACGAAGCTCACATCTAGTACAACATATGAGAGTTCATAGAGGAGAGAAGCCATATCAGTGTTCAGTGTGTCTGAAAGATTTTTCACAAAATTCACATTTAATTCAACATATGAGAGTTCACACAGGAGAAAAACCGTATCGGTGTTCAGTGTGTCTAAAATATTTTTCGCAGAAATCGGCTTTAGCACTACATTCAAGAATTCATAGAGGAGAGAAACCATATAAGTGTTTAGAGTGTCTAAAAGATTTTTCACGAAATTCACATTTAGTTCATCATATGAGAATTCATACAGGAGAAAAACCATATCAGTGCTCAGAGTGCCTAAAAAGCTTTTCAGAAAGATCAGCTCTAGTAAAACATATGAGAATTCATACAGGCGAAAAACCATATCAGTGTTCAGTGTGTCTGAAAGCTTTCTCCCGAAATGCTCATCTAGTACTACATATGAGAGTTCATACTGGAGAGAAACCGTTTCCATGTACTGTGTGTCTGAAGAGCTTTAAAGAGAAATCAGCTGTGCTAAAACATATGAGAGTTCATGCAAAAGAGATTTCATTTCACTTTCTATGCATGTAAAAGATTTTTTCACCTTCATGAAGTCTAAAGAGGCAGAGATATTATGCAGGATGAACTGTACCAGTCCAGTGTGTCAGAAATATTTCATATAAATTAGGTATAGTAAATCGAGTCCTAATATGAGGAATCCTTAGTACAATTTTTTTAAATGAGGACGTCAAGTTACTCACTAGCATCAGAAGTGTGGGTCAACCAATTATTGAATCTTGAGTTATAATCACATTCTTAAAGAAAGGAAGATAAAACTCCCTCATTTACTTTTTCTTGCAATGGCTCTGATATATATATTGCAAGCAAAACATTATAT
Organism: Procambarus clarkii; assembly: GCF_040958095.1. Taxonomy (NCBI): domain Eukaryota; kingdom Metazoa; phylum Arthropoda; class Malacostraca; order Decapoda; family Cambaridae; genus Procambarus; species Procambarus clarkii. The sequence continues at coordinate 33,157,977 of NC_091151.1, forward strand.
CCTATTAAAGTCTACTCTCAACTTGGTGTTTCTTTACAAACCTGATCTTGTAAGATATATGCATATTTGGAATGCATAACATTTACAAATGGCATGCACAGATAGGTTTCTAAATATCCTGAAATTTGCACTGCCATAAACAAACAGTTCAAAGGCCTGTTGCATTTATTATTTAATTTGTATTAGTTTTGTATCAAGTATCACTGATAATGATTATTGATAAGTGAAAATAATCGTAATTTTTATTATCATAGAAAATTAGATTATCATTGATAATTATATCATAGATAATTAGATTATCTTAGATAATGTAATTATGATTTAAGATGATTTAATTATCTTAGATAATAATTAGATTATCTTAGATAATAATTACATTATATTGTATAATAATTGGATGATCTACCCATTATAATTAATCATTATAAATAATAAATAATAAAAAGCTTTAGGGAGATGTTAAGGACTGTAATTTTAGTTATGATTGTTGATAATTAGTATAGGTAATAGCTTTTATAAATATTGATAATTATAGTTTATTGGAGTTGTTAATTATAATAGATGGGTTTTCTAATTTATAATTATACATATTTAATAGAATTTATTATATAGTTAATTTTTTTTAAATAATAATTATTGATAAAGTTATAGATTTTATTTATGTTTATATAATAGCTAAAAAAATCTTGTCATTTTAATAATAATATACAATTATTTTCTGTGGAGGAGCCCCTCCGGCTCCCTGTAGTTATTGGACTGATATATGCTATATTAGTCTGGGGCTTCAATCAATGGAGTTCTACCTACCGGGGACCATGAGCCAGAACCTGGCCCCCCCTCAGAGAGGCTCAGGGAGCAATGGCCCAAGGAAAACCCCCTTTGTGTATGAGGGTTATCCCATGTCTGCTATCAACTGGGATTAAGCACCCAGAAAGGTAGGTATCTCAAAACAAACCCCACTTGGTAGGAAATTGCTAAAAAACCTAAGACCAAACAGAGAAACAGAACTCCGAAAAAGAAACAAGCAAACGTCATCTACTGCCGCCATGCCGCTTGTCTGTGCAGCTCTCCTTTCCCCTGGTTGGGGGAGTGGGTAGCCCCAGACCACCACTGTCTGCCCACAGTTCTTCGGTTTGTAGGCTAAAGCGCTCTAGGCCAGCTGTCAAACCTGGCCTAAGTTTCCTGCTGGATTTTTTGCACCTGTGGTGTTTTCCAGCTGTTTGTGGCACTGTGGCCAGGAGTAACGTAGTGTACTGGGACTGCATGCACTTAGGGCTGCCTTTCCTAAGTGACCTGTAAGTGCTACCCTTGGGTTCTAGGGGTGCCTTCCCTAGGGTCTTCGGGCGTTCACTTCCATACGGGTTCTTGCTGCTCGGCATTTACCCCGCCCATGGGGCCAGCTGGGGTTTTGTGGCCTTTGGCTCTGGGTAGGGATTGTTGTTGTTGCTGGTTGTCGCACCATGTTTCCTGTTCCTCCTGTTGTGCTTTTGCAGGGTTTTCTTCTTTTTGTTTCTTGCATGGAGGTGGTCTGCCTCTTTTGACTATTAAGTCTCTTTAGGATGTTGTTGGTGGCCCTCCTCTAGGCACCCTTTCTTGTACACTTCATAGGGGTTCAGTTTTTAGCCCAGTTCCCTCTTTGTTGTTTCCTTTGGCTCATCTGGTTTTGCAGCACCAGTGCCTGGGCTTCCCGCAGGCAATACCCCCTGCGGGTCCTGGAAAACTCAGTTGGGGCTTGGCTGACTGATGGATGCGTCATTCGGGTCCCATCTTGAGATGTATACTTGTGTGAGTATAAGGGATGTATTGCCCCCTGATCTCAGGGTGACGATCACTTGTTTTGTCTCCGTCATGCTGCCTGTTGGGTCGGTGACATCTTCGAACTGGAGTCTTGCGAGGCATGCTCCCCATTCGTGCTCCAATTTACCTATTCTTCTTCGGAAGTTCTTATGGGTCAGGTGGCAAATGCATTGCATTGTAGGTTTTGGTTGTTGTGATACGCTAGGTTGGTCGCCCACTCGGATGCCCCGGGGGTGCTCTGTTTGGTTTTAGGGACCGGGACCTGGGGTCGTTGGTCGCCTCGACCTTGGTTCAGTCCATGCCTTTAGGTCCTTCAAGTCCATGGTGGGCGTAGTTCACCCACTGGGGAAGGACATGCTTCTCCCCTTCCCCCCCTGCTGCCAGCTCCCAAACGTCTGAGGTTTTGGAGTTGGGGCAGGGTTTAGTTGGAGACAAGCCTCGGGCAGCTTTGGGGACTGTCCCATTCGAGCCGGAGACGGAGGCATTCGAGCCAGCCTTTCCTGCCAAGGCTTCTGTCTCCTACCAGCTTGGCATCTTCAATCTTGGCCTCTTCTATCTACTATCTTGACTTCCTCAAGAGAAAATTAGATAATTTTCTTCAAAAAGTGCCGGACCAACCGGGCTGTGATGGGTATGTGGGCCTGCGGGCCGCTCCAAGCAACAGCCTGTTGGACCAAGCTCTCACAAGTCAAGCCTGGCCTCGAGCCGGGCCTGGAGAGTAGAAGAACTCCCAGAACCCTATCAAGCAGGTATCTAGCAGCAGACCCCGTTCTTTGCCGTCTTTCCCCCTGGATGCGTTTTCTTCAGGGGTAGAGAGCACAGAGGACTGCTCTGCCCCAGGGCCTGGTTTGGAGGCTCTCAGGGCTGGGGGAGGAGTTGACCTGCAGGGACTAGACCCCCTTTGATCCCACTTGGGTTTTAGTGCCCTCATTGCAAAGTTTGTTGTTGCAGAGAGAGGAGTTTTCTTGCCCCCCCTTCCCTGTTCGAGTATGATTTGGGGTTGGCTCCTCCCAGATTCGGTTCTGGGTTCCCTTGGATTCCTCTGCTCCTTCTTTCCAGAGTTTTTTTGCCTTTCGCGTCCCACCTAAGGAGGTTCGGGAGGCTCTTGCAGCTTACCTCCTGTGAGACCCGAGTTTTGTCTCTGTGTTGGATCCGTCCTCATTTAAGTTCGGTTCCTCTTCCCTGTATTGGGTTGTGTTATGAGCTCGATGTGTTCACGGACTCCTCATCTCTTGGCTGGAGCTTCGTGACCTCACCAGACCAGCCAGGGGCGGTGGGCTCCGGCCTTCCGTCGGGTTCACAGCATGGTGAGGGAGTTTGCAGAGGTTTGGATTTCGCTGCGGAGGGTTCAGGTCACTCGGGGATCTACGATCCGGCTTTATTTGGACTGCGCTTCTGTGGTTCATTGTCTGAACCGCGGGGGTTCTCTTTGGTCCTTGGCTCCTTGGGCTAGTCGTTTTGGGTTATGTGTCTGCTGGATTCTTGGGGTTTAGCTCTCCTACTTGATACCTGCTTGATTGGTTTCTGGGAGTTCTTTTACTCCCCAATCCTGGCCCAAGGCCAGGCTTGACTTGTGAGAACTTGGTCTACCAGGCTGTTGATTGGAGCGGCCCGCAGGCCCACATATCCATTACAGCCTGGTTGGTCCAGCACTTCCCGAAGAAAATTAATTAGTTTCCTCTTGAAGATGTCCACGGTTATGCCTGCAATATTTCTTATACTCGCTGGGAGGATGTTGAACAACCGTGGACCTCTGATGTTTATACAGTGTTCTCGGATTGTGCCTATGGCACCTCGGCTCTTCACTGGCACTATTCTGCATTTTCTTCCATGTCGTTCACTCCAGTATGTTGTTATTTTATTGTGTAGATTTGGGATGTGGCCCTCCAGACCCTTCAGTATTTTTGACATGTATATTATTTGATATCTCTCTCGTCTCCTTTCTAGTGAGTACATTTGGAGAGCTTTGAGACAATCCCAATAAATTTGGTGCTTTATTGCATCTATGTATGCTGTATATGTTCTCTGTACTCCCTCTATTTCAGCAATCTCTCCTGCTCTGAATGGGAAGCGAGTACTGAGCAGTACTCAATATGGGACAGTACAGATGATTTGAATAGTACACCTATTGTAATGGGATCGCTGAATTTAAATGTTCTCGTAATCCATCCTATCATTTTTCTGGCTGACAAAATATTTGCTTCTTATTGTCCCTAAACGTTAGGTCGTCAGACATCATTATCGTCAGACATCATTATTCCTAAATCCTTTACATGCTGCTTTCCTACCATGGGCAGATTTGATTGCATTTTCTACCCTGTATTATGTTAATAAGGTCCTCATTTTTACCGTACCTGAGTACAGTGGCACCTCAACTTACAACTGCCCCATCACACTTGAATATTGTATTTGGGAGAACAACAGGATGGATGGATGGTGAGGGGACTGGATGGATGAATGGTAAGAAGACTGGATGGATGGAAGGGGTGCCGGTCGGCCGAGCAGACAGCATGCTGGACTTGTGATCCTGTGGTCCTGGGTTCGATCCCAGGCGCCGGCGAGAAACAATGGGCAGAGTTTCTTTCACCCTATGCCTCTGTTACCTAGCAGTAAAATAGGTACCTGGGTGTTAGTCAGCTGTCACGGGCTGCTTCCTGGGGGTGGAGGCCTGGTCGAGGACCGGGCCGCGGGGACACTAAAAAGCCTCGAAATCATCTCAAGATAACCTCAAGATATGGTGAGGGGGGAATGAATGGATGGTTGATGGGACTGGATGGATGGATGGTGAGGAGACTGGAAGGATGGATGGATGGGTGGTGAGGAGACTGGATGGAAGGATGGGTGGTGAGTTGACTGGATGGATGGATGGTGGGGGGGACTAGATGGATGGATGGTGGGGGGACTAGATGGATGGATGGTGGGGGAACTGGATGGATTATGGGGAAACTGGATGGATGGTGGGGGCACTGGATGGATGGCAGGAGAGTGGGACAGGGAGGCTTGTGGGGGGGAGGGGGATTGGAATGGGAAAGAAAATCTTTTAGAACACCACCCCTCCATGGTGCCTCCTTGCCATGGTGAGGGGCTCACGTACATCTCCCTGGGACTGGTGTGGGTTGCCTTTGCCCCCTCTCCTGCCCCCTCTTTGGGTGGTGTACGTGCAGAAGGGCACCATGAAGGGGCCTTGTGAGCCATCGGACTACCCGTTGGAGGGGTCGCCCGTGAGGGGCCGCCCTGAGTGGATGGTTGGGTGCCCAGGCTGGGGTGATAGGGGAAATTGGGTCTTAGCACCGGTGTGGGAGAATGGATGATGTAGGACTCCCCTGTTGAAAAGGGGGAGCACCGCTGGGGACGATGCACCCTTCCTGCACTGAATTCCTGCATTCAGCCTCCCTGGCTGCCCTGGTAGGTGGTATTCCTTGGTTCCAGGTCCCAAACCTTTAAATTGATTGATGCACGGATGACAGCATGACTTCTCTTACCCAGGCTCATGGAGGTGGGCGACCAGGCCCCCCTGAGTCGGACTGTCCTGGAAGACTGGGCTCTGTAGCCGCTGCTACAGGGCCCGGTTTAGGCCCAGGCCGGACTACTATTCCCTGCTCCCCTCCCTCCTCTGTGGTTGGGTTGAGCCCCAAGCCCTCTGTGGTGACCGCCTCATCCCCTTGCACGGCTCCATCTCTCATTGTGACTACTGCGCCTTATGACCCATCTCTCTCTTAGAGATTCTCACTGCCGCTCCCGTATGCTCCCTTCCCATCCTAATTCTTACCATGCCTTGTTTGGTCCTGCTACGTGGACTAAGTACGTGGATAAATAAAGTAAATACGTGGACCTCCATCCTTTGGATTCTACTCCAGACGATTTTTCCCTTCATAGGCATCTTGTTGGTTCAGTAGATGCCTCTGTTACTTTCAACCCCACCCATCTCAGTACCCGTGTCGTTGCAGCTCCTTCTGAGGATGCAGCCACCTGCTTGGCTACCTTATCCTGCATTGGCGAGACTCCCTGTTCGAGTCTCCAAGAATGCTCAGTTAAATGCCAGTGTTGACGCTGTTCTCCTACCGCACCATGTTGCCACCGTTGTTCGAAATCTGAGGGACTGCCACGAGGATATCAAGCATATCCTCGAGGCCCAAAGCCATTCTGTCCTTCAGGTGAATACGTTTACTCGTCCCCCTCGTGGTCGTCACCGTCTGCCCCTTCGGGTTGTGAAGATGACTTTTGATGGTAGGACCCTTCCGCCCTCTGTCATTCTTGCTGGTGCCAGATGCTCCGTTCAGGAGTATATTCCATCTCCTCGACTCTGTAATAAGAGCTGGAAGTTTGGGCATGGTGCCCTCAAATGCTCTAGTCCTGTCTCTCTCTCTGTCCCATGTGTGGGACAGAGAGAGACAAAGAAGGTAGAAGGGAGAAGGTAGGGTGAGGCCCACCCCTACCTTCTCCCGCACGTGTATACGTTACAAACTTGAGGCAGCCGTCCTTAACTTGAAGTACCAGGACTGTTTGTCTTTTCCTGAGGCGAGGCGCCAAGTTCATCGTTTCCCCCCCCTTTCGCTGGCGTCTCTTATGCTCGTGTGTTGCGCTCTTCCTCTCCTCGTCCTTCCCACCTTCCTCAGTCTCACAACCGTTTCCAGGCTTTAGACCCAGACATGCCCACCACCTCCTCCTCCTCTGTTCCTTTACATTCTGTCCAGGAGGGTCCCCCTCATGGTTCTCTGTAGTGGGGTTCCTCTTCTTTCTACCCAGTCTGTCTTGTCTCCTGTGTCTTCTATCTCCTCTCTCTCTCTCATCCTCCTTCCTGTCATTCTCCTTCGTCTCTTGACTCTCCATGCCACCTGTCTGTGCGGGCTGATGTCCATCGCTCTCCCGGAGATCATGTTGTTCGCTCTCTCGGAGATCATGTTGTTTGCTCTCCCAGAGATCATGTTGTTCGCTCTCGTTCTTCTTCTCCTGTTGAGACGTTCGAGTCTGTTGCCCAGTACATTGCTGCTGGGAAACCTGTCTCTTTTTGAGTCAGAAGAGAAAGCCTGGCTCATCTCCATCCTCCTCCCCGGTAGGTAAGAAGGCTTCGCTTTCTTCTTTGCCCCCTATCTCTGACTCTATCCGGGAGTCAGGGAGCTGGTCGGCCGAGCGGACAGCACGCTGGACTTGTGATCCTGTAGTCCTGGGTTCGATCCCGGGCGCCGGCGAGAAACAATGGACAGAGTTTCTTTCACCCTATACCCCTGTTACCTAGCAGTAAAATAGGTACCTGGGTACCTATTTTACCTATTGTTATTCAGCTGTCATGGGCTGCTTCCTGGGGGTGGAGGCCTGGTCGAGGACCGGGCCGCGGGGACACTAAAGCCCCGAAATCATCTCAAGATAACCTCAAGATAACCTATTGTTCCATCCCCTCACGTTTCGGTGGTAGAGCCCCCTGTTCCTGCTGTGGGGGATTTCTTTGACCCCCGCTTCCGTCTCGGTTGCTGCCCTTGCTGAGGTGCGCTCCCCTCTTTCTGCCCCTCCTCCTCCTGCTCTCCTTGACCACCCTTCTCGGTGTTCTCCTCCTCCTCCTCCTCCTCCAGACCCTGCTCACCTCTGGTCTGTCCTCCTGTTCCTTTCCCTTTTTCTTAACTCAGTTTACCCATGCCCCCTCAACCTGACTTCGCTGACCCTGATCCTGACCCTGAGCTTCTTTAACGTGCTACGTTCCTTTTTCACCTTTGTTTCTTCTTTGTTCTCTGTTGCTATCCTTTCTCTTTTTGTCGATGTCTCTTCTTCAGTGGAACTATCGTGGATATTGCGCCAATTTTCTTGACCTCTAACTTCTAATTTCACAGTTTTTGCCCCTTTGTGTCTGTCTCCAGGAGCCGATGCTTGATGCTCATCCTGGTCGCTTCCGTGGCTATTATTTTTTCTCTCCCTCCCACCTCCCCAGCTGTTGCTGGGCCCATAACTCTTCTGCTCTCTTGGTTCGCTCTGATGTTCCCTTCATCCCCTTACTTTTTCCATCGCCTCTCCACTGTTCTGCTGCCCGTGTCTTTGTGCGTAAATGGTACACGGTTTGTTCCATTTATCTCCCTCCCAAATGTCCCGCTTTCTCTTCCCGATCTTAAACACCTCCTGGACTCCTTGTCAAAGCCTGTGCTCCTGCTGGGTGATTTAAATTGTTGACACGCCCTTTGGGGGTGAGGTTTTGACAAACACCCGGGGTCGCCTTCTCGAACTGTTCATCCTCTCCTCTTCTCTGTCTCTTCTGAATTCTGGTGAGTCCACACATTTGGACTCTTGGATTCGCTCCCTTTCCTGTCTTGATCTTTCTCTTTGCTCGTCATCCCTTTACTTAGATTTCGGGTGGCGGGTCCTTGATGACCTCCATGGCAGTGACCATTTTTCCATCCTTGTTACTTTTTCTCTTTTCACCCTCCCCTCTCCTTCCCTAGGTGGCGGTTTATCGAGGCTGACTGGTGCCTCTTTAGCCTCCCAGATACTATCTCCGACCTCTTCATTCTGTCTTTCCCTCGCGCCCTCCTCCTTTTTCATGACACCATCTTCGATGCTGCCCTCCACTCTATTCCTCTTGGGGAATGCAGAAGTGTGTTCCCTGGTGGAATGTGGACTGTGCTCGGGTTGTCCGCTGTAAGCGTGCAGCCTGGAAGAGACACCACCAGTGGCAGACGGTTGAGTCTTTTCTTTTGTTTCGGAAGGTGAGTGCGGTGGCCTGTAGGACCATCTGTACGGCTAAACGTGCGTGTTGGATATCTTTTGTCTCCACCATTACGTCCGAAACTCCTCTGCCGCTGATCTGGAAGCGTATCCGCAAGATAGCGGGTAAGTTCGTTCCCGATGTCTCGCTGGTCCTTCACCCCCGTGGTAATCTTGTGGCGGACCCGTTGCAGGTCGCGACCGAATTGGGTTCCCACTTTTCATCTGTTAGCTCTGGTTCTCATCTTCCTCACTCTTTCCTTCTCGTAAGCCTATTCTTGAATCTCGACCTTTAGATTTCTGTACCCATCTCAGCCTTCTGTATAACGTTCCCTTCTCTCTCTCTGAGCTTCAGTCTGCCCTGGCCCTCTGCAGTTCTACGGCAGCAGGCTCCGATGGCATTCATTATGAGATGCTTCGCCATCTCCCTCAGTGCATGTCTCAGTATTTACTGAGTCTGTTTAATTGTGTCTGGGAGTCGTCGTCAGTCCCCGAGGACTGGCTCGATGCTGTTGTCCTCCCTGTTCGGAAACCAGGGTCTCTCGGGTCATCCCCCAAGGACTTCCGCCCTATTGCCCTCACGAGTTGTGTCTGCAAGCTCTTTGAACATATGGTTAACGTTCGTCTGATAAGGTTCTTTGAACACCATCACCTCCTCGCCCCTTCTCAATTTGGTTTTCGCAAGTGCCGCAGCACAACGGATGTCCTGGTGAACTTGGAGGTCTATATTCATACTGCTTTTGCTGCAAAGACCTCCGTTGTTGCTGTCGTTTTTAACCTGGAAAAGGCTTACAACACTACCTGGTCGTATCATATTCTGTGCCAACGTCATTCTTTAGGTCTCTGAGGGAGGCCAAAAGGCCCTCTCTTCCTCCAAAGTTTCCTCTCTCGTCATTCCTTTCGAGTGAGGCTTGGTACCACTCTCTGCCCCTTTTAGGCAATATGAGGGTGTACCCTAAGGTAGTGTTCTGAGCACTACTCTTTTTCTGGTTGCCCTCAATGGTCTTCTTTCCTCCCTTCCTTCTGGCGTCTTCTCCACTCTCTATGTTGACAATCTTACCCTTTGCTGTCGGGGTGATGATTCGCCTCTCCTTCAACGGCGGCTTCAACTTGCGATTGATGCCGTGTCGTCTTGGGCCACCGATCATGGCTTCAAGTTCTCTACATCTAAGACTTGTGCTATGACTTTTACTCGGAAGCATGTCGTTCTTCGTCCCTCTTTGTCGCTTTATGGTCATCCCCTTGAGTACAGGAATTCCGCTAAGCTTTTTGGGTTATTCTTTGACACTCGTTTGTCTTGGTCACCCCATGTCTCTTACCTCCGAGTTGAATGCTCTAAGGCCCTTACCCTCCTTAAGGTTTTGTCCCAAACTTCTTGGGGGGCAGATAGGTGCATGCTCCTCTCTTTACATTCCTCTCTCGTCCTGTCTAAACTCGATTATGGTTGCCCTGTTTACTCATCTGCTTCTCCTTCTACTCTTCGCCGCCTTGAGGCTTTGCACCATTCAGTGTTGCACCTCAGCTCTGGTGCCTTTCGTTCGACTCCTGCCCTCAGCTTGTATGGTGACACTGGCATCCTCTCTCTCCAGGACCGCCGTGATTGCTACTGTCTTCATTTTCTTGCGAGGTCCTTACAACATCCTTGCTTTCACCTCTGTCGTGCTTTGACTTTTACCCCTCCTGTAGTTTCTGTTCCTCATCACCACCTCCCTCTTTTTGTCCGGCTATCTCGCTTACAGGATTCTCTTTCGGTTCATATTTCTAATGTTTCTCCTCGTATTGTTCCTTCTTACCCCCGTGGAGAGTCCCCCTTCCAAAGTTTTGTACATCCTTGACCCGCATCACTAAATCTTTTACCCTTCCTACGGTTCTGAAACACCTTTTCCTTGAGCACTTTTCTTCGCACTCCTGCTCCGTTTCCATCTTCACCGATGGGTCTAATCTGCAAATGGTGTAGGCTACTCTGTTTTTTCCTGTCCGCACTTATGTGTCGCCTCCCTTCGGAGACTAGCATCTTCACAGCGGAACTTTATGCTATTCTCTATGCTCTCTGTCTCCTGCTTTCTCGTTGTCAATCCTCCTTTGTGGTTGTTGTTGACTCTTGTAGTGCCCTCATGGCTCTAGGGTCCTTTAATCCTGTCCATCCGTTGGTCGTCGAGATTCAACATTGGCTGTTTCTTATCTAGTAAATTTAAATCTGTAGAGTTTTGTTGGGTTCCCAGCCATATTGGTGTTACAGTACTTTAAATGAGTGTGCGGATGCTGCCGCTAGGGAGGCTATCCGCTCTTGTCCTATCTCCGGTAAAGGTATTTCTTATTCCGACTTTTACCCGGTTATTCATTCCTCCATCCTTGCCCGTTGGAAGGGTTGTTGGTCTTCTGTAGTTGGTAACAAGCTGCGTACTCTTAAACGTAGTGTGTCCCCGTGGCCTTCCTCCTGCCACTGTAAACGGCGGTGGGAAACGGCTCTGGCGAGGTTGCGTATTGGCCATGCTTACTTAACTCACGGTCACTTAATGGAGCACTGTCCTGCTCCTTATTGTCTGAATTGCATTGTCTCTCTTACAGTCGTGCATATCCTTGTTGAGTGTCCTGACTTCCAGGACGAGCGTGTGTCTTACTTTCCGACCGTCCCTCACGGTCACTTGTCCCTCGATAGACTTCTTGGTGAATCGGATACTTTTGATATCGTTCGCCTTATGCGTTTCTGTTCTTGTATTAGCATCCTTGGTGATATTTAGCGTCCTCTGATTATTTCGCGCATTTGATGGTGCTACATAGCCTTCCTGGTTTGGTGCCTTCTTTTGATAATTACTTACTTTTAGAACACCAGCCCTAGAATCATGTAAAGAAAAAATACGTGGAGTGGTGAGTGGGTGGTCAGGTGATAGTGGATGGAATCAGTAGCAGGGTAGGTGGAACAGAACAAGTGGGTGGGAGATTGTAGACTAAGGAGGTAGGTGGCAGATGGTAGATGGTAGATTAAGGAGGTGGTTATCTTGAGGTTATCTTGAGATGATTTCGGGGCTTTTTAGTGTCCCCGCGGCCCGGTCCTCGACCAGGCCTCCACCCCCAGGAAGCAGCCCGTGACAGGTGACTAACACCCAGGTACCTATTTACTGCTAGGTAACAGGGGCATAGAGTGAAAGAAACTCTGCCCATTGTTTCTCGCCGGTGCCTGGGATCGAACCCAGGACCACAGGATCACAAGTCCAGCGTGCTGTCCGCTCGGCCGACCGGCTCGACCGGCTCCAGGTGGGTGGCATGATGGGCACAGAGTAGGTGGGTAGCAGGATGGTCAGGAGACAATGGGTGAGCAGATAAGTAGCAGGATGGGTGGTAAGAGTGGGTGGATGGGTAGTAGTTGGTGGTGGTATGAGTGTACCAGTTCGGACTAACAGAGGCGCTGGACACTCCCGGTCCCTCCCCGAGACCCCCCCTTCCCATCCCACACTGGTCCCTCCCCGCTACTTCCATCCCCCCCCATCCCGCACACTGGCCGCCCTTCCCCAGCTGTACCACCTCCCAGCCATATGGAAGGTACAGTACTAAATGGGCTTGGACTTTTACGTGGTTGACTTGCTCTTTGTGTTCTGTTTGATAGAAAACTGAGTATCTAGTGTCCTACTTTACCAGTTATTCCCATTGACCTCATTTTGTGTGCTATCACTCCATAGTCATGTTTATAGAATGCCTTTGCAAAGTCTGTGTATTCTGTGTATTCTGTCTGTGTATTCATCTGCATTCTGTTTTTCTCCTAATTCCTCAGTGTCTTTGTCTTAGTGGTCAAGTAGCTGTGAGAGAACAAATCCACAAGGGCCGTGACGAGGATTCGAACCTGCATCCGAGAGCATCCCAGACGCTGTCTTAATTAATCGACTGAGCTACGACATGGTGTAATGAAGTAAGGGCGAAGAGGGAGAATGGCCTATTGACATAGCTCGAGTGCATGGGGGAGTTGTGTAAAACCCTGGTTTGTGTCTCGGAGAGGCTGCAGGATCCAGTAAGTTCAGTAGAACTTCGGTTTCAACTCTTTTTTTTTTTTTTTTTTTTTTTTTTCCATGTCGTAGCTCTGTCGATTAAGGCAGTGTCTGGGATGCTCTCGGAAACAACTTCGAATCCTTGTCACGGCCCTTGTGGATTTGTTCATATGATACATCACACTATTGTGACGACTGTGTGTAGCTGTGAGAGGCACGATCTTCCCGCTCTAAATCCATGTTTACCTGGGTTGTGGAGGTCATTGGTCTCCATGAAACTGGTGACCTGATTCCTGATCACTCTCTCAAATACCGTACTTTTATTATGTGGGAAGTTAGTGCAACTGGTCTATAATTCTTTGCCAATGCTTTGCTCCCTCCCTTGTGCAGAGGGGCTGTCTGCTGCTTTAAGCACATCTGGTATCTCCCCCATTTCCAAGCTGCTCTTCCACACTGTACTGAGTATGGGAGTGACACTCTCCGTGCGATTCACATCCGAGGAGTGTCCAATGTCCTGGCAGATGGCCGTGTTCGGTTCATTCCCGTCTTCAGTATGGGCGGTTGATGCTGACTCTTTCAGTTGGCTCTGCCTGATGTACGGGCCCTTGGAGGTGGACCCTCTTTGCGTTGGTGTGGTCCCGACATTTCCCGATATATGTGGCGCCCTTCCCCGACTGCAGAGCAGTTGCAGTAGCTGCTTTTCGGCAGGACTAGTTGAGGTGTGGTTTCCTGTACCTCTCCCCTTGGTCCAGTTGTTGCTTCGGGTTCTGGCTGTTGGAGACTTACCACGGGAGAATCGCCCTTGTGGCCCATGTGGTGGCCGGCCCAGCCTTGGTTTCAGGCACTTCTTGTTCAGTGTTCGAACCCGGAGCGTTTTCTATGGCTCCGCCTCTTCCAGCAGATCGGGCCAGTCCGGTACTTGACTGGTTCGATCTACTCATCCTCTCTTTGCGTCTGGTGTACCACCGCTTGTATGGTGATCAGGTGGCTTTATTGATGGTGTCCCACCTGTGGTCTTCGTCTTGGCGACAATATGAAGTCTCTTGGCATTCTTTTCCCTATTTCCTCTCTCTATAGGTTGTCTTCTGTTTCTGTTCCAGTTGTTTTGTTCTTTCTTTCTTGTTTTTTTCAGGACCATCATCTTAGGCCATATACTGTCGCCTCTTGTCGTGCGGCGCTGGCGGAGCCACTTCAATTTGAGTTCAAGGTGGATGTTACTTCCGCCTTGTTCCGTAAGCTTTCTCGTGCTTGGTTTCACCTCTGGCCTGTTCATGCACCACTTGAGCTGTCTTGGTCTTTAGACCGGGTGCTCTCCTTTCTTTTTTCTCCTCGGTTTGTAATAGGCCCTTCGGTTCAAGTTTGCTTTCCGAAGGCTCTGTTTCTGTTGGCGTTGGCCTCTGGGGGTCGGGTCGGTGAGCTTCCTGCTCACCTCAGGTGCAGAGGTTTCTGCTCTTTCGGTTCTGGTGGTACTTTTGTTCGGTTGCAGCCGTCTCCTCCTTTTCTAGCAGAGAACGAGAAAACTGGCGTCCGGAGGGGGCCCCTTGGGTTATTGATGCTTGCTTGGTCAGGTGTGCATTGTATGTTGTGTCTGGTTGCAGCTCTGCACCGTTGCCTGCGAGCCTCGGCCTCTGTAGCTGTTGACATGCTTTGGGTTGTTCTGATTTCCATCATTCCCTATTCCAGAGCTTGGGTCTCTTAGGTCGTCCTCAGGGTTATTAACCCTTAACATGCTCGGGGTCTAATATCCTGTCATCCCCACAGGTGCATGTCATTTTGAAAAAAAAAAAATATTTTTTGGGGGGGCTAATCTGTTAAGTTGTGTTCACTGATCACGGGAAAAATAATAAAAAAAATTCTATTGTACTTACTTTTGTTGCAATACAGCCAGAAAGATCAGTGATGACGTCACAATCTGCATGTTCGCTCATGCAGTACACGCCCCAGAGGCGTTGCGCGCGGTCCTCAGACAGCCAAAGTTGCCACAAATATTTTTTTGCGCTATTTATTTACAATGTCTAGGCGCATTTTATCCAATTTTTTTCACTAATTGTTTCATATAATGTTTGAACATATTTTTATCAATAATTGTTGCATATTTGAGTATACACAGGCGCACACAAATGTTTTCAATTACGGCAATATAATATGTCATTACAGTATATTATATTGTATGTTCTGCTTATATTTCTGGGGGGAGCCCCGTCGGCTCCCCGGAGCTTTACCGGCTGATATGCTAATGTCAGACTTTGGCATCAGTCATGTGTATGGAGTTCTAGGGCCTACCGGGGACCACGAGCCAGAACCTGGCCCCCTCAGAGAGGCAAGGGGAGCAATGGCCTATAGAAACCCCCGTGTGGTTGGAAGCATTCTATGTCTGCCATCGACCGGGTCAAGCATCCAGAAAGGAAAGCATTCCAAAACAAACCCCTATTCTGGTGAAAATTGCTACCTAAGCCGAACTAGTGAATAGAACTCTTCAACAGAAAACACGGAAACTAGTATGACGTCATACGTCACCGCGCCGCTGTCTGCGCAGCTCCCCCCTCCCCGGGAGGGGAGAGGGGGAGCCCCAGACCTCCCACGCCGGCTATCCACCCAACAGTTCTTCGGCTGATGCTATAGGCAATGGTTATGTGCTCCGGCTCCAGTGGTTGTTTCAGCACTGTACCTAGAGTGTGGTGTCTGTTTTCTAGGTGGTGCGTGAGCCGGGTGTGATTCTTCAGTACTCGGGCTGCATGCGCCTAGGGTTCCCTTCCCTAGGTGCCCTGTAAGTACTGCCCTTGGGGCTTGGGGCCACCTTCCACAAGTTCCTTGGGTCCTGCCCCTGCTTGGCCGTTTACCGCTTGGTTTTCGGCCGCTCTTTGTGTGCTCGGGTGTTCTGTCTCCCTTGTTCGCCTTAGAGTAAGGGGCGGTGTTTGCACTGGTGGGGCGCGGGGTACTGTGCAGCTTGTCTTTACCAATCATAGCGGCCGGCTCTGTTCCGCTTGGGTACGCTGTCCTCTTGCGGGGTTTTCTTTTTCTTTTGTTTATATACCTGGTGGGGGGGTCTGCCTTCGTTCTTGCCCCTTGTGTCCCTTGTGTTCTGAGTATTTCTGGTGGTACCCCCTGCTAGGTCCCCGTGAGTGTACACGTCCCGGGGGTTCAGCTCTTAGAAAGTTGTTTGGTAGCTTGGGTGCCGGTTAGCAGTACCCTGCCTGGGATTACCTGAGCGCGAGTCCTCTTAAAGTAAACGCTCGGGACCCTGGGAAACCCCTGGGGGCGCGCGGGTCCGATGGATGTGACCCCAGAGCCCCCCCCTCGCTTCCAGCGAGTTTGAGGGTTGCTCTCACCTTTTGTCTCTGGGTGACTCTCTGTTTTGCCTCCGTCTGCTGCCTGTGGGGTCGGTGACACCTTCGACCCGGTGTCCTGCGAGTTTGGTTGCTCGTTGTGGCTCGGTTACCCAGTTGTGCTAACAAAGCGGGTGCGGGCAGCAGGGGCGTTGCACTTGAGCCTTGGTGGTGGCAACGTTCTCGTGGTTTCCTTCCCGGGAGCCCCGGGGCTGCCCCGTTGTATTTCGTTTTGGGACTTGGGGGTGTTGGTTGCTTCGGTTCCATCCACGCCCCCTTGTCTTTCCCCTGGTTCACCCTTCCTGCCTGCATCCGGTTCCTTACCGTCTGTAGGTTCAGGGCGGGGTGTTTGGTGGTGTTGAGACTCGGGCAGTCTCGGGGAATTCCCCTTCCGGGGTAGTGACGGGGGCATTTGGGCCTGTTCCTCCAGCCGTGTTGTATGAGTCTGCCAGTGGGCTCCCTTCCTTAGTGTTTTCACGGCTGCCCCGGTTTTCTGGTACGGCCGGGGCTTTGGGGGAACGGCTCGGCCCCGGGGCCTGTCGTGTAGGTTCCCGGGGCTGGGGAGGGGCTGCCTTGGGGGGGGCCTTGGCCCCGTTAGACCCCGTGGGGGGTTTTATCCCCCTCTAGGCGGGGCTTGTGGTTACGCGGAGTGGGGTCTTTCCTCCCCACTCGCCGTACGTGCTGTTGGACGTCGGCCCCTCCCCGGGCTCGGTTCCTTGGCCTTTGAGTCGGTTGGTTCCGTCCTGTGGGTGGATGTTTCCTCCCCCGCTTTTTGGGACGGTGTTTTTGTCATGTTTCCCCGTTCGTTGGGGTTCTGCGTGACTTTTGATCTCGGGTGCGCCTGCGCCTTCGTGTGCCTTCGGGACTAGTGTTGGCTTCTGTGTTCTCGAGGGTACGGGAAGGTTTTTCGCTACTTCCCGCATTATTGGAACGTCTGTCGGCTCCTAGTACTTGTCGCCCTGTTGGGCTACTTGTCGCCCTGTTGGGCTACTTGTCGCCCTGTTGGGCTACTTGTCGCCCGGTTGGGCTACTTGTCGCCCGGTTGGGCTACTTGTCGCCCGGTTGGGCTACTTGTCGCCCGTTTGGGCTACTTGTCGCCCGTTTGGGCTACTTGTCGCCCGTTTGGGTTCCCTTTTTTTTGGGCTCTTTGCTTCTTTGGCCGGTTTTATTGTTTCTGCTTCCTCTTTTGGCTCCTTTTCTCGTGCAATAGTCCTGGCTGGCGCCTTCCCGCAGGGAGGGTGTGCGGTTCGGCCAGCGTGTTATGCGCATGCGCCGTGGAGTTTGTTTTGGTCTGGGCGATGGTTCAGTGCTGGGGTTTTGCGCCCTTTTTTGCTACAGTGCTTCGCCTCTCGTTCTTCTCCCTGGCTGCGGTATGTGCCCCTTTGCACCAGGGGTGTCCTGGTTCCCAGTTGTGGGGAGGACACCGCGGTTTTCTGTGTCATGGGTGTGGACCGCCTCCTTCGCCTCTCCCTGTTCTCCTGCGGGTCCGGCTCTGGCGTCTTCACCTGGCGGTGCTCCCAAGTTCTTCTGGGCACGGTTGAGTCGTGTCAAGTTCGAGCCACCATTCGCCAGGTGAGTTTCTGCGGTCTGGCGTCTTTTGGCCGGGCGCTGGATGCGGCGGTGTTCATATACCTGTTTTTATTTAGGTATAATTTTGTACGACTGAGACCGTTCGCACACCAGTGACTGTCCCTTTATCACCCCTTCCTGTCCCCCTCATGTGCATGTCCAACCCATGCTGGAGTCATTCAGGGGACCCTCCTTTTTTAATGTTGTGAGGTGTGGGGGTTGTAGGGTTGGTTCTGTACTCACCTGGTGAGGCTCCTGGCTGTGCTTGCAGGATTTGAGCTCTGGCTCTTGGGTCCCGCCTATCTGGTAGAACTTGCGGGATAGTACCAGTGGAGTGCAGTGGTGCTATTGGCACTTTTGGGGAACACTGTATTACCATCAGTGGTCTGTGCTTGTTACACGACCTACTTGCGAGCATAAGCCTTCTTGCTGGTTCGTCCGTGGACTTCCAGGGCGCACTGGCCTGTTTTCGTATGGCAGTTCCGGCCCGTCCTGGTTGTGGGGGTATGTGGGCCGGTGGACTGCTCCTAGCAGCTGCCTGGTGGGCCATCCTCTGGCCGGTCTGGCCTGACCTTGGGCCGGGCTTGAGGTGTAAAAGAGCTCCCAGTACCTCATCCAGCAGGTATCGAGCGGGGTTTTCTCCGCCGTCGGTCGCCTGGTGCAGGTTTCTGGGCCTGCAGGGTTTTGTCGTGTCTCCGTTGGCCCTGTCTGGGGTCTGCCTGCTCCGTTCTCTGCCTTTGCAGAGGGGAGTTGCTATTTACATGTTGCATGTTGCAGTGGTGCCTGTTGCTGCTGCTGCTGCACGTGAGCATTGGTACCGTGTTTGACGGTGGCGTGTCCTTGTTCCTGTGTCCGGTTGTGGAGTGGCGCTTTGCTGCCGTTTTGTGCCTGGGGATTGCGTGGGGTTTTTGTCCCTGCCTGATTGTCCACCCCTGGTTGTTCTCCTGGTTTTTTTTTTTTTTTTTTTTTTTTGTGCTTCTGCTCTTTCTTCCTGCCTCTTCTGCAGCAGGAATGTTCTGCGTGTGTTCTTAGGCGTTGGTCAGCCTGTGTCCTGTGATGTGCTTCTTTGTCTCGGTCTGTTGCAGTTGTTCGTGCCCCTTGGTTCGGGTCCTGTTCTGGCGGCGACCCTTCCGCCTTCTTTGGTTTTCCTAGCTTGCCCTGCCGGTTGTTGTTGTTTTACTTTTTTTGGGGGGGTTCTTGCGATGTCTCGCGTCGGACCCGTCGTTTCTGAACTCCTGGCGGGCTTGCATGCTTCGGAGTTTTTCTGTTCGGCAGACGTTCCATCTCCTTGTGCCGCCTGGGTTTCGGTGGTCGCGCCCGAGATCTTCTCGCGGCTCCGCCTTTTTCCTGGGCTCGGGGGGGGGCCTTGTCGGGGCTGCTTATGTTCTGCCTCGTGGTCTCGCCTCCGGTTGGTGGTCAGGTGGCTTCGTGGTAGGTGTCCCACCTGCGTGCTTTCTTGGCGGCAGTATGGGGTATTTTGGCGGTCCTTCCTTTTCCTGTCCCTTCTTCGGTGGGTCCTTCTTGTTGGCTTGGTTTACTCTCGGCTTGGTTTTCTAGTAGGGGTTGGGGGCCGTCGTCTTGCCACATACTGTCGCCTCTTTTCGTGCGGCGCAGGCGGAGCCGCTTCAGCTTGCTTTCGGTCTTGGTGTTGCTTCTGCACCGTTAGTCAGCTGTCTTGTGCGTCATTTCACCTCCGGCCTGTTCGTGCGCCGCTTGCACCATCCTGGTCTCTGGTCAGCGTGCTCTGTCTTCTCCTCGGTTGGTAGTGCCCCTTCGGTTCCGGTGTGTTTTTTCGTCGGCTCTTTCCTTTGGGCCTTTGCCTCTGGGGGTCGGTTCGCTGTGTTTTCTTGCTCCTTCGGTTTTAGCGTTTTGGTTGTTTGATGGCAGCAGTCTCCATCTTTTCTGGCGCAGGGTGGGGCTGCTGCATTCTGGAGGGGTCCAGGGTTTGTTGGTGCTTTGTTGGTCGGGCCGGGGGTGTGTCGTTTTTGTGTTCAGTGGCGGCCCTCTGCTGTTGTTTGCGTGCCACGGCGTTTGGGTCTGGAGCGCGTTTTGCGTTGATCCGGTTCTGTTCTTCCCGGTTCGCGGGTGATGGTGTCCCGGGTGGTCAGCCGTGTTCTTGCGGCTAAGCTGCCTGTGTTCTTCCCTCATGCCTGTGGCGTTCGTGGCTTCGCTGCTCTCGCTGCCGTCTGGGCGACGTGGCCTTGCAGTCTTTCGGGCATGGATTTTTGGTGTTCGTGCAGGGGCCTTGCTGCTCGTGGTTCTCGTGTTGTTCCCGGGATTTTCGGGGCTGTGGCGCCTTGGGTTGGCGTTTGCTGCCGGTTGTCTCGCCTCCTTGGGGGGTGCGTGGTGTCCGCCTCCCGGTTTTGTCCCTTTGACCTTCCTCTGTGGGTAGTTAGCTCCGGGGAGCCGACGGGGCTCCCCCCAGAAAACCAGCGTTGAATGTAATGAAACGCCATTTTCTGGGTGAGACCCGGAGGCTCCCCGGCAACCCTCCCTCCCTCCGGTCGGCGTTTTTCGCGTGTTTTGACATCCAGCCTCAGAACTGTTGGGTGGATAGCCGGCGTGGGAGGTCTGGGGCTCCCCCTTCCCCCTCCCGGGGAGGGGGGAGCTGCGCAGACAGCGGCGCGGTGACGTATGACGTCATACTAGTTTCCGTGTTTTCTGTTGAAGAGTTCTATTCACTAGTTCGGCTTAGGTAGCAATTTTCACCAGAATAGGGGTTTGTTTTGGAATGCTTACCTTTCTGGATGCTTGACCCGGTCGATGGCAGACATAGAATGCTTCCAACCACACGGGGGTTTCTATAGGCCATTGCTTCCCTTGCCTCTCTGAGGGGGCCAGGTTCTGGCTCGTGGTCCCCGGTAGGCCCTAGAACTCCATACACATGACTGATGCCAAAGTCTGACATTAGCATATCAGCCGGTAAAGCTCTGGGGAGCCTCCGGGTCTCACCCAGAAAATGGCGTTTCATTACATTCAACGCTGGTTTTTTATATATTTACACACACACACACACGCTATCTGCTTATATGTTTACATATTTACACACTCGCACACGCTATACACACTTTGAAGCACACTTAGAAGTTTTCTAGACTGTGGTAGTCATTGAAGCAGTCGACAGCACATAATGGGATACCACACGTTTCACACCATGTTTGCACAAGCTTCCGTTTCTGGTCTCTACGTGTCGTTGTTTTACACACCAAGCAATCACGTTGGGCTATTGCACACTTCCCAGCTGGTGGCAAATACTTGAGTCTGTGTGCTAGGAAGCCTTCAGTGTGAGCGAGGCGTGGAGTACCAGCATGCTGCAACAGTGGGTTTATGATGGGCCGCTGAATACCTGGAATATCTTTTGCAAACTTTCCTAATAACTGTATTGCAGCATCAAATACAAAGTCACGGAAAGTGGGCTTACGTCCAGTTCTCACAAGGTACATGTTGAAACAGTTCAGCATGCTCATGTCCACAAGATGGAAGAACACTTTTTTCGTCCACCTACATGTCTTCCGCACACACTCTGCAGTGCCAATCATCATGTCTGATTTATCAATCAACCGCATGTTGATATTATAGTCTAAAACACAGTCTGTTTTATATAGTGGTGTGTTTGTTTTATGGTTCACTTTCCCACTGTTAACCATTGTTCCATCATGAATTGTTGTCAACAAGTTCACCTTTCTTTTGTCTTTCCACCGAACTGACAGAATGTTATCACTTTTCCTTCTCTGACACTCACCAACTGCAATGTCGTTGTCAAACACAGGCATTTCCCTTCGTTGTGGCTTTACTGTACCAACCAATCCGGTTCTATTTTCTAGCAAGAACCGAGCTAGCAAGGGACTTGTATAGTAATTATCCGTGTATAAAATGTGTCCCTTGTTCATCCATGGAGCCATGATTGTCTTCACTACACTCCCCGAGAATCCATGTTCGTCGTTACCGGGAATGTCTACATCACTAGCCGAGTACAGAATCATGTGTAACACGTATCCTGTCTCACAATCACAAAGAACAAAAAATTTCAGGCCAAATCGGTTTCGTTTTGAGGGAATGTACTGCTTGAATGGAACACGTCCCTTGAAAAGTATGAGAGATTCATCAACCACCAGCTTCTGTGCTGGTACTTAAAAATCTCTGAATTTTCCAATAACATCGTTCATGTAGTGCCTCACTCGCCACAGTCTATCATCATCTGTTCGGTCCTGAACACTTCCAAAATGTAGACACCTGAGGAGTATCTGAAACCTGTCTCGTGACATATATTTCCCGAATAAAGGTGTTGGTATTGTATGGTCCTTGCTCCAATAGTCACTTATTGCATGTTTGTGACAGTGCTTCATCAACAAACAGAGTGCCAAAAACACATACATTTCCGCAACTGTGGTATTTTTCCAACGCTGCAGTCATGAAGATTCTGTGATTTCCCTCTCAATCAGGTAAGCAGCATGCAGGTTCGTTTGGTGTACAATGTATTCCATGAGTGGTTCATCATAGAATGCTGTAAAATATTCCATCTCAGCCGTGTCCTCACCTTGATTAGGGAAAAGGTTTGTAATCCCTACATCTTTAACGTCAAAGTGAGGAATATTAGGAATAAAATCGTCACCATCACTCCACTCAAGTACACCAGGCAGGTGGATGCACGTGAGGTGGGTGCACGTGAGGTGGAGGCACGTGAGGTGGATGCACGTGAGGTGGATGCACGTGAACACGAGGGTTTTGGTCCCTTATGTGGTGCCATGCGGTGGCGCTTGGCTGGGCGAGATGCTGCTGACACGACAATTTCTCGCCCAGTTACACCACTGGTACCAGCCACAGGCTCAATAAAACTATGATCTGAGTCACTAAACCCAGAAAAGGAGTCACCTCCCTCTGACTCGTCACCCTCAAACAGAAAATATCCACAGGAACTGTGAGGTCGTGGTAGAATTGGGGTAGAAACTGGCCGAGGAGGCATGGGTGAGCGTAGAGGCCTCGCCATGGCATGGCGAGCATTGTCACTCTCATTGCTGCTGCTACTATCACCTGACAACTGTGTATAATCCTCATCGTTGTCTGAATCATCAAACACACTTTCTTCACCTTCAGAGAATAATTCGTGGGCTATTTGCTCTGGGGTGAGGGATTGAGTGGTGCGTGCCCGAGAGGCGTTTGACCGTGCGCTCGCCATGGTGACTCTCGCTAAACTGAGGCCTCCCACGCCTATGGTTCGTGAGCGGGAATTTTGTTAAAAATGGCCGCTGTTTACTATAGCCCCTGGGCAGCGTATGGGAACCCCAGCTACACCGCGGGACATTCAAATCGTGCGCGGTACCCATATACGTCATGACGTGAAGTGCAGTTGACTGGTACAACGCCTAACACGTCATATGACGTGATGCGCACTTTAAGGGTTAAGTCTAGCCAGCCTGGGTTCTACCCTTGTGCCCATAATGTTTGTAAATATGCTGCTCTGGCCATTGTGTTTGGGATCATGTCTTGGGCTGACATTCGGGCATGGAGGTTTTGAAGGTCGAACACTGGCTGCACCTTATTTGGTGAACATTCCTAGTCCCATTCGTTTCTGTGTTGCCTTGGGCTGCAGGATGAGGCCAGTTGTCTCGTCTTCAAGTAGAGGAACGCTGTGCGGCCACCTCCCGGGTGTTCCTCCTTTACTTATCTCTGATTATGTATCTCCAGGGAGCCGGAGAGGTTCCCCAGAGAAAACCAGCATTGAATGTAGTGAAACGCCATTTACTGGGTGAGCTCCGGAGGCTCCCTGGCACCCTCCCTCTCTCTGGTCAGTGGTTTCGATTTTGTTTTTGATGCTCAGCCTCCAAACTGGAGGTTTGGGCAGTCGGCGCGGGGGCCTGGGGCTTCCCCCCTCCCCTTCCTAGGCGGGAGGGAGAGCTGCATGGACAAGCGACCCTGCGTCGGTGGATGATGTTTGCTTGTTCGCTTGTTTCCATTTCTTTTGGGGAGTCCTGTTTCTCTGTTTGGTCTTTGGTTTTTAGCAATTTCTTACCAAGTGGGGGTTTGTTTTGAGATGCCTACCTTTCTGGGTGCCTAACCCCGGTTGATGGCAGATATTGCATAACCCCCAAATAGAAGGGGTTTTTCCTTGGGCCATTGCTCCCTGTACCTCTTTAAAGGATCTGGCTCATGGTACCCAGTAGGCAGAACTCCATTGACTGAAGCCCCAGACTAATATAGCATATATCAATCCGATAGCTACAGGGAGCCAGAGGGGCTCGCCCAGGAAATGGCATTTCATTACATTCAGTGCTTGTTTTTATGATTGTAAGTAGCTACAATCATGTGAAAGTTTTGTGTGCTTTTTATTTTTTATTTCTGATAGATACTCTGTTGTGAGTAGCTTTCTAGTCTTGCATAATTTTGAGTGGTTATTTGTATTTTACACTGTTCTGTTTATTATTGTATGTGGTGTATGTTGGAGAGCTTTGGAATGCTGAGAGAGAAAGGTAGAGGGATTTGTTTAACAATTCTGACTAAGCTCTCTTATCTGACCTATATGGGAATGATCCTCCACTGGATAAGTCAGACATTCAGATAAGCAGAATTTTTACTGGGAAAGTCTGAAATTGAACATAATCACAATTTTTTGTAGCACAACCAATGTAATATGAATTTCCATACACTATTATTAAAAAATATACCAGTACTGTAATTTAAAAGAACCTTCAAATTACCTTGTAGTTTGTCTTGATTGATGCTGCATACAGTACTGTATCTTCTGGATTAGCACAGTTGGATGAAAAATTATATACAAATCAACATAAGATATGAGTAAATTTTATTTGATTGTCTGTGGCCTTTGCACAACCTTCTTCTGCTTAATACCTCAAGGACAACTGCTGCTATTATCAAATATTCTTGGCCAAAAGTTTTCAAAGTTACTATGAAAACAAAATAGTTTCTTAAGAATATGTTTGACTAATTGCGCGGCAATGTGGTATAACAGTGAGGGTCGAGAGCACGTGGCCTGTTATCTTGATCAGGCCTGGCGGGTCTACTTAGGACAGGCAGACTCATTGTGCTGACTTCCAGGTGGAAAAAAATCCAAATTTTAGCAGGAAACTACAGTGTTCATCCTGTACATATAGTTTTAAGAAATTTGTATTTGTGATATTAAATATTTATTTAGTACAGTGGAACCGCGTGTGATGAGTGCCTCAGTTTATGAGCATTTTGAATAACGAGCGCACCGATCGCCGACAATTTGTCTAGATTGGTGAGCGTTGGTTTGATTAACGAGAAAACCACATGGTTCATTCCTGCTGCTTCTTGCACATTCTCGGACGCCTCCAACATTGCAAATAAAATAGTTTTTTCGTTTAACCCTTAAATGGCGCATAGCTATATACCATTTGACACCCACAGGCGCATACCAAAAAAAAAAAAAAAAATTATTTTTTCTTCCTAACCTGTTAATTTGTGTTCACTGATCATGGGAAAAATAATAAAAAAATCGTAAGTGGCATATATTGCCCACTATAGGGTGGGGAAGTGTGACAAAAATCAGGCGCTGACTGAGCGTGCGTCCCAGGCGGTCTGTTGATCGCCAGCTGTCAGGCCGGAGTTTCCACAAAGAGATAATTACCTAATTATTTCAATGTCTCTGATTGATTTTTCGTAGTTTTTTGCTGTAATATTATTCAATAGTGTGTAGTGTGATACATTTATATAATAAAATGAGTGAATCATCGCTGTACTCAAAAATATGGTGTGCGTATTGTTGATTCAATTATGTTCATCAAACAGTGACCAAATACTTTGTCGGTTATTACACTATATACACAGGTTATATATAAGTATCTGCATGTTTTGTTCACCATGACAAACCACT
Organism: Procambarus clarkii; assembly: GCF_040958095.1. Lineage (NCBI taxonomy): Eukaryota > Metazoa > Arthropoda > Malacostraca > Decapoda > Cambaridae > Procambarus > Procambarus clarkii. Next base: position 33,183,188 of record NC_091151.1, read on the forward strand.
AAGTTGGTATGCTGAGTGGCAGTGGCAGTGGCAGGCAGTGACTGGCTGCCACTGGCTGCCACTCCCTCCCTCACCTCACCTCACCTGCCTTGCCACCATTCTCCACCCACCATACTGTTTTTGCTTTTATATACAGACGTTATATATAAGTATTTACATGTTCTGTTCACCATAACTGTACATCTAAGCTTGTATGGTGAGTAAAGGCAGAGAGACGTAGCTACTCACACAGTCAGCTGGTGGCGGCCGCCCTCAAGGCCAGACGCACTAATATTTCTCCTACAACAATACTGTTTGTGGTGTTATTACGCTATATACACACATTATATATAAATATCTACCTGTTTTATTCACCATACTTGTACAAGTAAACTGGTATGGTGCCCAAAGACCATCGTGGTCATCAGTAAACAACATGATAAGTCCTGCAGATGACGCTCCTCCCTCACCAAAATGGCGGCTCCCAACCTCCTACTCTCGCTGTCATCTCACACTATCCACACGTTATATATAAGTATCTACATTTGTGTTCACCATAGCGAACCACTAAGCTGGTATGGTGAGTGCAGTCAATAAAAGGTGGCCACACACTCAAAAGACAACGCCACCATCCTCCCTCCCACAGCATTACTCCTCCCTCCATGGCGCACAGCGCCAAATATCACCACAATCCTGCTATTATCAGAACCCTGGTCAGTTTTATCACAGTCAGGGGTCTTCTGTAATAATATCATCGCTACATAATAGCATGAACAAGTATATTATGGCATTTTTAGGCGATGATGTGGTCACAAGCTGAACAGCAGTGCTGTGAGCTCATGCTGCGTGCGTCAGGCTTGGTAGCTGACTCAATACTGAGGCCCCTAACACCCTGGAGTTTGGCCCACGATTTTTTTTTAAAATGGCGTCTGTTTACAAGAACCCTGATGAAGGTGTGGTGAACCCCGTGTATCCGCGGGCCGTTTAAATCTTGCGTAGTACTCCAAAGCATCATATGATGCGATGCGCAATTTACTGCAAGTCGGTCAAAGCATCATATGATGCGATGCGCAATTGAAGGGTTAAAGATGCTAAGGATGCTGAGATGTAAAGGGGTGACTGCTGTGATGTTGCAAAGCATTGACTTACTTTTGTAGAATAAAAGAAAAAAATGAAAATTTTTAAAAACAGAACAAATGTCAAAAAGGGTCGTTCGATGTTTGTCAGGTAGGCTGCTCCATGTTTCTTAAAAAAAAAAAAAAAAAAAAAAAAAAAAAAAAAAAAAAATTGAAAAAGGGACAAATGTCATTAAGGTTCGTTCGGTGTCAGTGCTTGTCGGGTAGGCTGCTTCATTATTAATAAATGAATGAAAAATACAAAACAAATTTAACATAATTGAAACAAAGATAGATTGTCATTATGGAGCATCCTACCCTACAAACACTGAACGAATCTTTACGGCATTTGTCCGTTTTTCAATTTTTTTCATTTTTTTTTTTTTTTTTTTTTTTTTTTTTTTTTAAGAAACATGGAGCAGCCTTCCTGACAAACACTGAACGAACCATTTTGACATTTATACTGTTTTCAATTGTTTTTTTTTCTGGGGGGGAGCCCCTACGGTTCCCCGGAGCTTACCAGGCTGATATGCTAATGTCAGACTTTGGCACCAGTCATGTGTACGGAGTTCTTATGGGCCTACCGGGAACCATGAGCCAGAACCTGGTCCCCTCTAGAGAGGCAAGGGGAGCAATGGCCTATAGAAACCCCCGTGTGGTTGCAAGCATTCTATGTCTGCCATCGACTGGGTTAGGCACCCAGAAAGGTAGGCGTCCCAAAACAACCCCCTATTTTGTTGAAAATTGCAACCAAAAATTGAACGAGTGGATAGAACTCCCAAAACAAAAACGAGCAAACTAGTATGACGTCACCCGACATCGCGCCCCTGTCTGCATACCTCCCCCCCTCCCCGGGAGGGGGAAGGGGTAGCCCCAGACCTACCACTCCGGTGATACACACCCCAGTTCTTCGGTTGATGCTATTGGCACTGGTTTTGTGTTCCAGCTCCAGTTGTTGTTTCAGCACTGTACCTAGAGTGTGGTGTCTGTCTTCTAGGTGGTGCATGACCTGGGAGTGAGTCTCCAGTACTCGGGCTGCATGTGCCTAGGGTTACCTTCCCTAGGTGCCCTGTAAGTACTGCCCTTGGGGCTTGGGGTTACCTTCCACAAGTTCCTTGGGTCTTGCTTCTGCTAGGCCGTTTGCTGCTCGGTTTTTGGCCGCCCTTTGTGTGATTGGGTGTTCTGTCTCCCTTGTTCGCCTTAGGGTAAGGGGCAGTTTGCACTGGCGGGGCGCAGGGTGCTGCGCAACTTGTTTTCACCAATCATAGCGGCTGGCTCTGTTCCGCCTGGGTACGATGTACTCTTGGGGGTTTTTCTTTTTCTTTTTGTTTGTCTACCTGGTGGGGGCTCTGCCTTTGGTTCTTTCCCCCTTTGTGCCGAGTTCTTTTCCCTCTTCCGGTGGTTCCCCCTGCTAGGTCCCCGTGAGTGTACACGTCCCGGGGGTTCAGCTCTTAGAACGTTGTTTGGTAGCCATGGGCGCCAGTTAGCAGTACCCTGCCTGGGATTACCTGAGCGCGAGTTCTCTTATAGTAAACGCTCTGGACCCTGGGAAACCCCTAGGGGGAGCGTGGGACCGATGGATGTGGCCCCAGAGTCCCCCCCTCCCTCGCTTTGTGCCAGTTCGAGGGCTGCTCTGTCCCCCTTGTCTCAGGGTGACTCTCACTGTTTTGCCTCCGTCTGCAGCCTGTGGGGTCGGTGACACCTTCGGCCCAGGGTCCTGCAAGTTTTGTTGCTTGTTTGTGACTCGGTTACCCAGTCTTATGCTGACTATGTGGGTGCAGGCTGCACGGGCATTGCACATTGGGTTTTGGTGGCAACACGCTAGTTGTTTGCTCCCCGGAAGCCCCGAGGCTGCCCCGTTTTGGTTGGTGGTCTTGTTGGGTCCCCCCCCCCCTTCCTCCCTACATCCAGGTCTTTACCGTCTGTGGGTTCGGGGTCAGGGCAGGGCTTCCATGGTTTTGAGACTCGGTTGGTCTCGGGGACTTCCCCTTCCGGGGTAGCGAAGGGGGCAATCGAGCCTGTTTTCTCCAGCCGTGTTGTAAGAGTCTGCCAGTGGGCTCCCTTCCTTAGTGCTTTTCACCGCTGCCCCGTTTTTTTTCTTGAGGCTGGGGCTTTGGGGGGACGGCTCGGCTCCAGGGCCTGCCGGGTGGGTTCCCAGGGCTGGGGGGGGGCCTCAGGCCCCGTTGGACCCCGCCGGGATTTTTCTACCCCTCTGGGTGGGGCTTGGGGTTTTGTGGAGTGGGGTTTTTACTTCCCCCCCCTCTTCGCACGTAGTACTTGGGCGTCAGCCCCTCCCTGGGGTCGGTTCCTTGTCCATTCTGCCCATTGCTTCCGTCCTGTTGGTGTTTGCTTTTCTCCGTTCTTCGCCCCTTTTTCCCAGGACGGGACTTCTCTGTCATGTCCCCCTCTTCTTGGGGTTCTGCATGACTTTTGGTCTCGGGTGCGACTGGGTTTTTCTGTGCCTTCGTCCTTTGTGTTTGCTTCTATGTGTTCTCGAAGGTTCGTGACAGTTTTGCTCCTTCCCGTTTTACTGGTACGTATATCGTCGTTCGGTGGGGCTTCCCTCCGGTCCTTTCTAGGGCTTGTGGGTCCTATTCCAGGCAGCTTCTGGGTTTTTGGCCTTCTCGTTCTTTTGTTCATATCTCTTTTCTCTGTGCTGTGTCTCGGCACTGCTCATTTTCCTTCCGTTCTGGTCCGGGATGCTGGATTGGGCTACTTGTAGCCGGTTGGGCTCTTTGTTGCCATGTTGGGCTACTGATAGCCCGCTTGGGTTCCGATTCAGTTCATTGTTTTCCTTACATGAGCCGGCTAGGTTGGTTGTTGCTTCCTTCTTTTTGGCTTTGTTTCCATGAGTTGGCCTGTTTCTTCAACGGATCGCTCGGGATGCGACCCATTGGGCTACTTTTCTGCTCTGTTGTTGGACAGAGTTGGATGGACCTGTGTAGCCCAACCTGTTGAGCTACTTTTCTTTCGTGTCCTGCGCATGCGCCGTGGGAGTTTGTTTTGGTTCAGGGCGGTGTGCACACGTGCTGGTGTTTTGCGTCCATTTTCTCTCAGGGGCTTCACTTCTCGCCCTTATCATTCTCCAGTCCATGCCCTGTTGCTCTTGGGGGTGTTCTGGACTGCCGCTATGGGGAGGTCACCGGGTTTTTCCCTGCGTTTTTGGGTGGGGGGAGCCTCCTTCGCCGCTCTCTTTCTCTTCTCCGGCATGAGCGGCTCTGGCATGCCTTCCGCGGGCGGTGCTCCCAGTTTTCTCGGCTACGGGTGCACGATGCCCTGGCCACCTCCGGTGGCTTCGTTCTCATAGGCTTGCGTCATGGCCCTTCCGCGCCTATGTTCTGCAGGTGAGTTGGTGCGGTCTGGCGTCTCCTTCGTCCTGACGTTGTTTTGTCTTTGGGAGTAGGAATTGGTGTACATACGTACTTGAGAATGTAGAACATACAAACCGAGGTGCCTGCTGCGGTGCTATTGGCCCATATGTGGCAGCTCTTGTTCTCACCACCCGATTCCTTCCTCGGTTCACAGGTGACTGCAGGAGGCCTCTTAACCCATACGAGGTGGCTCCTGACTGTACTCATCCTGTCCCTCTCCTATGCGTGTCCAACCATGCTTGAGTTCGGGGCCCCGCCTCCACCTTGTTCCATGGTGCAACGGTGGAGGTGCCTGTTCGGTGGTACATTTTCCTGTGTCGAGGGTGTTATGTGCTCGCCTGATTGTGCTTGCGGGGATGGGCTCTGGCTCTTTGGTTTCGCCTCTCACCTGTCATTCGACCGACGTGCAGGGATTCTGAGCCTCCTGGGCTTTCTCGTCTCTACACTTGGAACTATGTATGGGGTCAGCCCAGGTATGGGCTGCCTAATGTGCCTTTTCGCTGCCTAATTTGTTCCTTCTGTTACCTGTGAGACTGCAAATGTTTCTTCTAACGTCCCTGTGGCTCGGTTGGGTACTCGGTTTCCAGCTGTGTCCCCTTGTTTGTGTGCCACCCGTGTTACAGTTTACCTTTATCTACCCTGTCACTTCCTCTGGGAATGTGGTGATGTTTTGCTGCGGTTTTGATACTGCGGCTGCGTGTGGGGGTATGGTTGTGGTGTTCGGCCCCTCCGTGCTCCTTCTGGCGCCTTCCGTGCGCCTTCCTTGTTTTGTTTTTGTTCCCTTGATTTTTCTCGGGCCTTCCTTCCTTGCCAGTCTTGCTGTGATGGGCTTGGGTTTTCCATGTTCCTTGGATTCTCTGTCCTAACCTCATTGTCCTCGCCTAGTTGAGCTGGCTGGGGATGATCTTTGGCTCTTCGTCTCGCCCCTCGCCTATCATTCGCTTCTGTTCAACTTCCGGAGCCTACTGGGCTCTTATCTGCACTGGACGCTGGGCGTGGGGTTGGCCTCCGCCACTTCCCTTCCTCATGCATTCCTCTCGTCTTTCTGCTTCACTCTTGTCCCTGGCCGCTGGTGCTGGGGTGTTTCAGCTGGTCTTTTTATCATTTCCTCCTTCACACTGTTGTGTGTTTTGTTTGTGCCTTTTGACCTTCCTGTTGCTGGGTTTGGGTTCCTGTTTTCCTGGCTGGCCCTGCCTGTTGGTTTTTTCAGGGTCTTGCAATGTCCCTTCTCTGATGTCTCACGACGGACCCGTGGTTTCTGATCCCCTGGCGAGCTTGCTCGCGTTGGGGAGTTTTCTGTTCGGCAGACGTTCCATCTTCTTGCTGGCTTGGGCTTCCGGCTCTGCTTCCTTGGTGGTCGCACCCAAGATCTTCCTGCGGCTCCGCCTCTTCCTAGACTCGGATGACCCTTTGGCAGGGCTAATTACGTTCTGCCTCGGGTATCTTGTGTCCATTGGTGGTCAAGTGGCTTTGTTGTTGGTGTCCCACCTGTGTGCTTCTTGGCGGCAGTATGGGGTGTTTTGGCGGTCCTTCCTTTTCCTTCTGTCCCTTCTCTGGTGGCTGCGTTTGTTGGCGCCGGCTTGTCTTTTCTGCTGGGGATTGGGGGCCGTCGACTTGCCACATACTGTCGCCTCGTTTCGTGTGTCGCTGGCGGAGCCACTTTGGCTTGCTTTTGGACTTTCATCTGTGCCGTTCGTAAGCTGTCTCGTGCTTGTTTCATCTCCAGCCCGTTCTTGTGCCGCTTGAATCGTCCTGGTCATTGAACAGAGTGCTCTCTTTTCTTTCTTCTCCTCGTTTTCTTGGGGCCCCTTCGGTTCCGGTTTGTTTTTCGATGGCTCTTTTCCAGTTGGCATTAGCCTCTGGGGGTCGGGTAGGTGAGCTTCATGCTCTCCTCCTACACAGGGGTTTTCTGCTTCTTTGGTCGGGGTGATCGGTTTGGTTGTCTGCTGCCTTCTCCTTCTTTTCTGGTGAAGAATGAGACTGCTGCTTTCCGGAGGGGTCCCTGGGTTGTAGTTGCTTGATTGGTTGGACCAGGGGTGCATTTTGTTTTTGTCCCATTGCGGCTCTCCACTGTTATTGGCATGCCACGGCTTCTGGGTCCATGGACACGCTTTGGGTTGCTCCAGTTCCCTTCTTCCCTGTTCGAGGGTGCAGGTCTCCCAGGTCGTCCGCGGGGTTCTTAAGGCTCGCCAGCCTGCAGTCTATCTGCGTGCCCATGACGTCGACAAGTTCGCGGCTCTTGCCACCGTCTTTGGTACTGTGTCCTGGGAGGACATTCGGGCATGGGAAAATTGGCGGTCGAGTAGGGTCCTTGGCTGCTCGTTACCTTGTACATGTTCCTGGGCCCAGTCGGGCCTGTGTCGCTTTGGGTCGGCTGATGCGGCCTGTTGTCTCGACTTCGAGTTGAGTAGTGTGCGGTGACCGCCTCCCGGGTCTGTCACTATTCTTTTCCTCTGTGGGTAGTTAGCTCCGGGAAGCCGTAGGGGCTCCCCCCCCCCCAGAAAACCAGCGTTGAATGTAATGAAACGCCATTTTCTGGGTGAGTCCCGGAGGTTCCCTGGATTCCCTCCATCCCTCCGGTCGGCGTTTTTTTGCGTGTTTTGACATCCAGCCTCAGAACTGGGGGTGTGGATCGCCAGCGTGGTAGGTCTGGGGCTTCCCCTTCCCCCTCCCAGGGAGGGGGGAGCTGCGCAGATAGCGGCGCGATGACAGGTGATGTCATACTAGTTTGCTCGTTTTTGTTTGGGGAGTTCTATCCATTAAATTTGTTATTCAAGATTCCACTGTATTTACTTTAATGAATTTTTAAACATAAATCTTAGTTATTCTATACAATACAGATCATAGACCTCCACATTCGTCACACACCCCAAACAGTCCCTTGTGACTCTCCCGACACCCTCTTCCCTTAAACCACTCACTCCAACACCTCACATACCCCTGTACCTCAAGCTACTACTGTGAGGGATTAGCACGGTTTGACCTGATGCCTGTTTGTAGTATCCAGCAAAATCTCAGTTTTTCTGGATTTCTGTCTGGATGTAGTGAAGTTTGGCAGAAAAGTTATCCAGACTTCATTTAGAACCTATACCAGTCTGCACTATCTATCCAAACCTCCGGTTATCCGAATTTCTATCCTGATATGGCAAAGTTTTGCCAGAAAAATATCCAGCCACAATTTTTGTTGGATGACCCAAATATTTGGATCAGCAGGCTTTGGATAAGTGGATAAGCAGGCTATACTCTTTGGGCACTATACCGGCTTAGTTGAAAAGTTATGGTGAACAAAACATGTAGATACTTGTATATAATGTGTGTATATAGGATAATAACACCACAAACAGTATACTTGAAGGAGGAATGCTGATGTGTCTGGCCTTGAACCAGTAAGGGAGGGAGCACTACAGTAGTTGTGTGTGGCCACCTGTTACTGTCTGCCGTCACCATACATGATTAGTGGTTCACTATGGGGGAACACAAATGTTCAAAATTCAAAATTCAAATTCAAATGTTTATTCAGGTAAAGTACATACATACAAGGTATGATACAAATATTGATGAATTTATAGACAGAGCTAGTACATACAATGCCTAAAGCCGCTATTACGCAAAGCGTTTCGGGCAGAAAAAACACAAAAGACTAAAACTTAATACTAATTGAGATTAGAGTATAAAATGTGTTAAGAAAATATAAAAATAACAAAGGGGGGAACATGGCAGAAAAACAGTAAAAAATACAATTTGGTCGACAAACAGCATTGTTTAAAAATAGTAGACATGAGTTGACATTATAGGGGTAAGGTAGGTTACAGGGAGTTAATTAGGTAGTGCTTAGTTTTTGTCTTAAACTGGTTGAGAGAGGTACAGTCTTTAACATGATTGGGAAGGTCATTCCACATTCTGGGTCCCTTGATTTGTAGAGCATTTCTAGATTGATTAACCCTTAACATGCTAGGGGTATAATATCCTTTCTTCCCCACAGGCGCATGTAATTTTGAAAAAAATAAAATTATTTTTTCTTCCTAACCTGTTAATTTGTGTTCACTGATCACGGGAAAAATAATAAAAAAATCGTAAGTGGCATATATTGCCCTCTATAGGGCGGGGAAGTCTGGCAAATTATAGGCGCTGACTCAGCATGCGTCCCAGGCGGTCTGTTGCTCGCCAGCTGTCAGGCCGGAGTTGCCACAAAGAGATAATTACCTAATTATTTTAATGTCTCTGATTGATTTTTCATAGTTTTTTTGCTGTAATATTATTCAATAGTGTGTAGTTTGATATATTTATATAATAAAATGAGTGAATCATTGCTGTACTCAAAAATATGGTATGCATATTGTTGATTCAATTATGTTCATCAATCAGTGAACAAATACTTTGTCGGTTATTACACTATAAGCACAGGTTATATATAAGTATCTGCATGTTTTGTTCACTATAACAAACCACTAAGTAGCTATTATGAGTCAAAAAGTAACGAGGAGTGACCGCCGTGTACCAGCCAGCCACTCCCGCCCTCCCTCAAATCATCTGACTCGCCCACATTCTCCTCCCACAATACTGTTTTTGCTATAATTCACTATATACATACGTTATATATAAGTATCTACATGTTTTGTTCACCATAACTGTACATCTAAGCTTGTATGGTGAGTAAAGGCACAAAGACGTAGGACCTCACACAGTCAGCTGATGGCTGCCACCTTCAAGGCCAGACGCACTAATATTTCTCCTCCAACAATACTGTGTGGTGTTATTACGCTATATATCTTATATACAGACGTTATATATAAGTAGTTACATGTTTTGTTCACCATAACTGTACATCTAAGCTTGTATGGTGAGTAAAGGCACAAAGACGTAGGACCTCACACAGTCAGCTGATGGCTGCCACCTTCAAGGCCAGACGCACTAATATTTCTCCTCCAACAGTACTGTGTGGTGTTATTACGCTATATATCTTATATGCAGACGTTATATATAAGTATTTACATGTTTTAATCACCATAACTGTACATCTAAGCTTGTATGGTAAGTAAAGGCACAAAGACGTAGGACCTCACACAGTCAGCTGATGGCTGCCGCCCTTAAGGTCAGACGCACTAATATTTCTCCTCCAACAATACTGTGTGGTGTTGTTATGCTATATACACATTATATATAAATATCTACCTGTTTTATTCACCATACTTGTACAAATAAACTGGTATGGTGCCCAAAGACCATCGTGGTAACCAGTAAACAACACCGTCGTCTGCATGGTGGTGTCGTGCAGACGACGCCACCGCCCTCACCAAAATGGCGGCTCCAAACCTTCTCTTGCTGCTTATATCCTCTATACACACGTTATATATAAGTATCTACAATTGTGTTCACCATAGCGAACCACTAAGCTGGTATGGTGAGTGCAGTCAATAAAAGGTGGCCACACACAGTCAGAAGACATCGCCACCACCCTCCCTCCCACAGCATTACTCCTCCCTCCATGGCGCACAGCGCTAAATATCACCACAATCCTGCTATTATCAGAACCCTGGTCAGTTTTATCACCGTCAGGGGTCTTCTGTAATAATATCATCGCTACATAAAAGCATGAACAAGTATATTTTGGCATTTTTAGGCGATGCTGTGGTCACAAGCTGAACAGCAGTGCTGTTAGCTCATGCTGCGTGCGTCAGGCTTGGTTGCTCACTCAATACTGAGGCTAATAACACCTGGGAGTTTGGCCCACAATTTTTTTTTTTAAATGGCGTCTGTTTACAAGAGCCCTGATGAAGGTGTGGTGAACCCCATGTATCCGTGGGCTGTTTAAATCTTGCGTAGTACTCCAACACGTCATATGACGTGATGCGTAGTTGACTGGAACAACGTCCAACACGTCATATGACGTGATGCGCACTTTAAGGGTTAAGTCGTACTCTTGGAATATCAAAAAGGTATTTGTTTCTGGTGTGGTGCTCATGGGTTCTGTTACAACCTTCAATGAAGCTTTTAAGGTCAGGATTGACATTACAGTAAAGCATTTTATTTATATATATATATATATATATATATATATATATATATATATATATATATATATATATATATATATATATATATATATATATATATATATATATATGTCGTACCTAGTAGCCAGAACGCACTTCTCAGCCTACTATGCAAGGCCCAATTTGCGTAATAAGCCAAGATTTCATGAATTAATTGTTTTTCGACTACCTAGCCTACCTAACCTAACCTAACCTAACTTTTTAGGCTACCTAACCTAACCTAACCTATAAAGATAGGTTAGGTTAGGTTAGGTAGGGTTGGTTAGGTTCGGTCATATATCTACGTTAATTTTAACTCCAATAAAAAAAATTTGACCTCATACATAATGAAATGGGTAGCTTTATCATTTCATCAGAACAAAATTAGAGAAAATATATTAATTCAGGAAAACTTGGCTTATTAGGCAAATCGGGCCTTGCATAGTAGGCTGAGAAGTGCGTTCTGGCTACTAGGTACGACATATATATATACTAGGTACGACATATATATATACTAGGTACGACATATATATATATATATATATATATATATATATATATATATATATATATATATATATATATATATATATATATATATATATATATATATATATATATAATACACATGAGAGGATGTGCAGTGACTTAATATCTAACATATTCAGAGATTTGAGTAGGGTTACTGAGTGATGTCTGGGGCTAGAGTTGGATATTGTCCTAACAGCAGCTTTGTGTTGCGTAATTAGAGTACGTAAATGATTTTGGGTAGTAGAACCCCAAGCACAAATACCATAGTTGAGATAAGGATAGATGAGAGAGTAATAGAGTGTCACCAGGGCAGGGCGAGGTACATAATATCTGATCTTAGAAAGAATGCCAACAGTTTTTGAAACTTTTTTTTTTTATATATTTAGAATGTGTCCCTGGAAATTCAGCTTGTGGTCAATGAGAACGCCAAGGAATTTGCTGTCTACTTTGTTACAAATTTGGGTATTGTTTATCTTGAGATCTATTTGATTTGAGGATTTATTGCCAAACAAAATATAGAAAGTTTTGTCAATGTTGAGGGTGAGTTGGTTGGCAGCTAGCCAAAGATGGACTTTATTTAGCTCAGTATTCACTGTGACATTTAAAGCAAGGGGGTCAGGACTGGAGTAAATGAAGGTTGTGTCGTCAGCAAATAGAATAGGTTTGAGGTGTTGGGAGGCATTTGGAAGGTCATTAATGTAGATGAGAAAGAGGAGAGGGCCAAGTATGCTGCCCTGAGGAACACCAATGTTAATGGGTATACACAGAAACATACTGGAGCCTGTCAATAAGGTAAGATTTGAGGTATTGCAGGGAGTGACCTTTGACTCCATAATGATGTAATTTAAGAAGAAGGTTTTGGTGGTTGACAGTGTCAAAAGCCTTACGCAGGTCCACAAATAACCCAACAGGGAACTCATTTTTATCAAGAGCTGCATGAATCAAGTTAATCATACTAATAAGTGCACCGTTAGTGCTTTTTTTGGGTCTGAAGCTATATTGACAAGAGCTAAGTATATTGTGTTTGGCTAGATAAGAGTAAAGCTGCTTGTAGATTAGTTTTTCAAATATTTTTGACAAGTTAGGTAGGATTGTTATAGGTCTGTAGTTGTTAACATCAGTAAGATCACCACATTTGTGGACAGGGGTTACTCGCACTTTTTTTTAGAATATCTGGAAAGGTTTGGAGTTCAAATGACTTGTTGAAGAGCAATGCAATTGCAGGAGCTAAAAATCTGGAAGCTTTTTTTGTAAATAAGAGTTGGTATCTCCTCAAGGGCACTAGACTTGGTTTTAAGGGAAAGGATTATCTCATTAACATAAGAGGAATTTGCAGGCGTTAGGTACAGAGACTGTGGATAGTTGCCTGTAAAATAGTCCTGAACATCAGTACTGGAAGATGGAATATCTTTTGCTAGGGATGACCCAATGGATTAGTGGTGCCCCCGCCAGGGGCGGCCTACAAACTCAACATGTCCTAAGGTACAGTGGAGTCCGTGTTTTCCCACCACACTCTGCGTGTGGGGCCCCCTGTTCTGTTAGGGATGTCCCCAGTGTTTGGCGTGTGCCCAGCACTGTGTCCCTGGCAGTCCATGTTGCGCCACCCTAGCTACCTTCCTTCCAGGTCTTTTTGCCTCTCGCTAGGGCGCTAGCCATGTGACTTGTCCGGCGCGGTCCCTCTACTTCAGTGCCGTGCCCGGGCGTCGTGGCGTGCCCGTGTGGGGCTTGTTCTGCCCGCGGGCTGGCGTCGCCCCAGGTGGTGATGCCTCACGTGGCCAGGCTTTTAGTGGTCCTCTGCCCCTAGACGCTGTCCCTAGCGGCCCTGGCGTGTCTGGCTCCCTTACGCCCGCGGGCTGGCATCGCCCCACGTGGCCAGGCACTCAGTGGCTTGCTTGCCCCTAGGCTGTCCCTAGTGGCCCTGTTTCGCCCGCGCCCTGGAGGGCAGCCAGTTCCCTTACGCCTGTGGGCCAGCATCGCCCCATGTGGACAGGCACTCAGTTGCTTGCTTGCCCTTAGGTGCTGTCCCTAGGGGCCCTGATTTGTGCCGTGCCTGAATGTGCGTGCCCAGTTGGGCTCTCTGTGAGCAGCCTGGCAATGCCTTGGCGATGACGCCACTTGGCCAGGTTTCAGTGGTCCTCTGTCCCTAGGGCCCGGCCCTATGGGTCCGGGCCCGCCTGCACCCTGGTCGGCGTCGCCCACGTGGCATGGCACTCCATGGGGCGCTTGCCCTGGGTTGCCTAGGGCCCTGGCCCCAGACAACGTGGGGGCAATGGGCGCCCTGCTGCCCCGAGCTTTATGGCCCCCGGTTGGGCCTGAGGGCCCGGAGCGGGCATGTGTGGGCCCTCTACACCTGTTGTCGGGGTACCGCCACGTGTGGGGGCGGCACCCCACGCGGCCGGCGGCACCCCACGCGGCCGGCTTTCTGTGGGTCTTCCTGCCTTGGGGGTGCCATTAGGGGCCTGGGCGTGCCCAGGCCCCTAAGGGCACGATAACCCACAAGGGGGGGTCATTATTAGGGGCTGATAACCCAGCGGCCTGAGGCCGCTGGGTTATCCAGACGTTTCTTCTGCCCGGTGTAGCCTGGAAGAAACTGCGGCCTCCTAGGCCGTTGGTTTATCCAGATGTTTTGTCTGCCTGGTGTAGCCCGGAAGAAGCTGTGGACTCCCAGGCGGAAGGTTTTATCCAGATTTTTCGTGTGCATGGTGTAGCCCGGAAGAAACTGCGGCCTCCTAGGCCGCTGGTTTATCCAGATGTTTTGTTTGCCCGGTGTAGCCCGGAAGAAACTGCGGCCTCCCAGGCCGCTGGTTTTCCAGATGTTTCGTCTGCCCGGTGTAGCCTGGTCGAAACTGCGGACTCCCAGGCTGAAGGTTTTATCCAGACGTTTCATCTACCCGGTGTAGCCCGGAAGAAACTCCGGCCTCCCAGACCGCTGGTTTCCAGATGTTTCGTCTGCCCGGTGTAGCCTGAAAGAAACTGTGGCCTTTCATGCCGCTGATTTATCCAGACATTTCGTCTGCCCGGTGTAGCCCGGAAGCAGCTGTGGCCAGGCTTTGGACGAGCTCTGTAGTTCCTGCTTCAATGTTCTGGCTGACGATGTTCCAGCTGTAGGTGTCCAGCTCGTGATGTTCTAGCCGGGCATGAGCCAGCAGCTGTTGTACCAGCTGATGCTGTGCCAGCTGCTGTTGTAGCAGCTGATGTGCTCCATCCGCCATTGTTCCTGATGCTGCTGTCCCCTCCGTTGTTATTCCAGCTGCGGTTGGTCCAGCGGATGCTGTTCCAGCTGCTGCTGACCCAGCTGCTTTGGCCAGCTGATGTTGTTCCAGCTGCTGATGTTCCAGACGATGTTCTAGCTGCCGTTGCTACAGCTGCAGACGCTCCTGCTATTGTTGTTCCCGCTGGTGATGTTCTAGCGGTTAATGTTCCGGCTGTCGATGCTCCAGCTGCTGCTGTTCCAGCAGCTGAGGTTGCGGCTGGTGGTGTTCCAGCTCCCGGTGTTCCAAACGACGTCGTCCCAGCTGTCGTTGTCCCAGCTGGCGTTGTTACTGCAGTGGATGTGCCAGCTGGCTGCTCTGCCGAAGCTGTTCCAGCTGGCGTTACAGCTGGCACCCTCCCAGCTGCCGCTTGTTCGGCAGGCAATGTTACAGCTGCTAACGTCCCAGTTTCATGTTTTGATTCCCGACAGCCGATGTTCCGGCTGTTGGTGCTGCTGTTCCAGCCACTGCTGTCCCAGCTGCTGATGTTCAAGCTGCTGATGCCCTAGCTCCCGAAGCTCCAGCTGAAGCATTCCAGCTGATGTGCCTATCAATTTATTTCTCTTTTCAGTCTTATTGTAATTTATTGTTTTATTTCCCAGCTTCATATATTGTTCCCGATATTGTCTAATGACAGTTATATTCCAGTTTTTGAGCCTAAATTATCTTGCAGTTGGACTTCTACCTACCACTGAAGTTTCTCCTGGTGGCCAGTTGCCGCTATTTATTTATCTTCAGCAGATGTTGATGCTCCAGCTGCTGATGTCCAGCTGCAGGTGTTCCAGCTGCAATGTTCCAGCCGCTGATGTTCTGGGGCAGTATTTTGCAGTTAAACATTTGGCAACGGTTGTTTATGTTAATCCCTTATTTTGCCCCCTTTTGACCATTGGTGTTTGTGTTATACATGCTACGTTAATGTTGGTTTAATGTTAAGGTAAAGGTTTCCCCTGCCTACTTACGCCTCCCAGTGTGGGATGTTTTCTTATTTATCTATTTATACAGTGTTTTCTATGTTGTGCTTGACCTTACTCCTGCCATTTCCCGTTTGCACCTGTTCGGTGATGTTTTAAATTTATTATTTAACAAATTTAATGTTTCACGTCTTGGATTTATCAATTACCCTGTAATGACAGTCCCCGGTGATGCTAATTTTTATATGGTATTAATATTGCTCATATTATTACGGGTAACGTCCAATTTCTTTATTATGAGCACAATTATCATGCGGCATTGGCCTTCCCAGTACTAAGCTTTGTGCTGTATTAACTTTGCAATTTTGCAGTACTACACAATTATTACACAATTTCATGTATTAATTTTGGCTATTTTTAATTGACAGTTTATTCCAGTCTTATTTTGAGCATAATTGCTTACAGTTGGACATACTACTTCTGCTGCGGTTACTCCCTGTGCGCCGTTGATGTTATATACAGTGGAACCTCGATTAACGAGCGGCTCTATTAACGAGTTTTTCCAGTAACGAGCGAGCCACTCGCAGCAAATTTGTCTCTATTGACGAGCTCGCCTCTATTAACGAGAGAAACCACATGGTGCTTCCTAGCGTCTCGCGGGTTCTCGCAAATTCTCGGACGCCTCCGACGCCAGTGTTGTTGTTGTATCTCACACGACAAGCATCCCTCTGGATTTATTTGCACTTTTCTCTGGTTTTTTGTGGTTTTGTGACTGCAATTTGTAACGCACAATGTCGCCAAAGAAGCTGCTTGCTAAGGACAGTGTTGGCAAGGGAAAGAAAGCGACAATTACTGTGGAAGTGAAGAAGGAAATAATAGCAAAGCACGAGCGTGGTGTGCGTGTGGTTGATCTCGTCAGGGAGTATGGCAGGTCCTCATCAACGATTTGTACTATTCTGAAGAGGAAGAAACAATTTAAGATGCTTGATGTGGCTAAAGGAGTTACCAAGGTTAACAAGAAACGTCCACAAATCCTAGAAGAGGTTGAAAAGCTACTGCTAGTCTGGATGAATGAAAGGCAATTGCATGGTGATAGTGTCTCTGAAGCTCTTGTCTGTGCAAAGGCCAAGAAGTTGTATGTGGACCTTGTCAGTTAGACACCAGGTGCGTCATCTGAAGAGGAGGAGGCAAGCCGTGGATGGTTTGAGAAATTTAGGAAGAGAAGCGGTATCCACAGTGTTGTGCGACATGGGGAGGCTGCCAGCTCTGATAAAGCTGCTGCTGAGAAATTTGTACCAGAGTTCCAGGAATTTGTTGCTGGAAAGGAGTTCTTGCCCCAACAAGTTTTTAATTGTGATGAGACTGGCCTGTTTTGGAAGAAAATGATGAAGAGGACCTGCATCACACAGGAGGAACAATCTTTGCCTGGCCACAAACCGATGAAGGATCGGCTTACTCTCGTCCTCTGCCCCAATGCAAGTGGCGATTGCAAGGTCAAGCCGCTGCCAGTCTACCACTCAGAAAATCCATGCGTGTTCAAGGCGCGACTGAATGTGATGTGGAGGTCCAATAAGAAATCCTGGGTCACGCGGATATTCTTCACTGAATGGATCAATGATGTTTTTAGCCCTTCAGTGAGGAAATATCTTGAAGAGAAACAGTTGCCACTCAAGGCCTTGCTTGTGCTCGATAATGCTCCTGCACATCCTCCACAGATGCGAGATGAATTGTATCCCGAAAATCAGTTCATCGCCATCAAGTTCCTTCCTCCCAATACCACTCCACTCTTCCAACCTATGGACCAGGAAGTCATTGCAAACTTTAAGAAACTCTACATGAAGGCCTTGTTGGAGAGGTGTGTTGATGTGACCAACAATACAGGGCTGACCCTCAAAGAATTCTGGAAGAACCACTTCAATATCCTGGGTGCCTTACGTTTGATCGACAAGGCCTGGGAAGGAGTAACACGGAGAACTCTAAACTCTGCATGGTGAAACCTCTGGCCTGAGGGTGTCCCTGAGCGAGACTTCGAAGGTTTCGGTCCTGCACTTGCATCTGCATCTGCACCTGTGGAAGACCCGGAAGTGCATCTAGTGGATGATATTGTTGCTCTGGGGCAAACTTTGGGTCTGGAGTTGGATGCTGCTGATGTGCAGGAGTTAGTGGAGGAGCACAGTGAGGAACTGACCACTGAGGAACTCCCGGAACTTCAGAAGGACATTAATCAAGAGGAGTTAGTTTAGTTAATTTATTATGCACCCCATACCCATCTTGTGGGCGGTAGTGGAAAGGGTTACAGAGGCACATAATGGGCTCAGGGACTGAACCCCACAATTCATTTAGCTAAGCAAGTTACAATCTTGATGAGCTAGTTACAAAATTCAATATAAGTCATCACATCAACAATGGGTTCGAGATCGACCTCAAGTACAGGTTCTAAATTAAGCAGCTGACATATGTGGAGAGCTAGTGTCAAAATTTATATGTTTGTCCTGCACACCGCCCCCCATCCAGTGGGCAGCGGTGGATAGGTTACAATCACTTAGTTACTACCTACAGTTAGCAAACTGGGGATATTTGGCTAAAATTTCTGGTAGCAGATCATTTTGAATGAAATATTGACACATCGCTGGAACATTGGTTATAGAATTGTCTCTATATTCACGTATCTTTTCGCACTCCATCACATAGTGACGGAGGGTGTGGGAATAATTTTGTTGACACAGTTTACATTTGGTCAGGTCTACATCAGCAGATAATGAGAATTCCCAGAGATACTTGTAACCGAGTCTAAGCCGAGCAGTAGTAACATCTAGAAGTCTGCTGATTTTATTGGATGATCCATAGATGTGTGGCTCCTCTTGCATGGTAGTATGATGATAGATGGAATTACTGGTGTCGGCACAAGAGTTCTCATCAGGGAAGGAGGAGGTAGGGGAGGATGCTGCTGCCTCTTTAAGTGAGATCAGGGAAGTGTTGGGAATGTTTGAAAAGGTGACCACATTCTTAGGAAAAACATCACCCTGATCAAGCAGTGACAACCCGGTGTGTGAACATGTTTAATGACAATTTGCTGTCTCGTTTTAGGGACATCCTAAAACAAAGACAAAAGCAATTGTCAATAGAAAGGTTCTTTCCAAAAGTAGAGAAAAGAAGAGCCAGTGATAGTGAACCACAACCCGGTCCCAGTGGGGTGAAAATCCCAAGAAGAGAGAGCCCGCCTGACTCAGAGGTGAATTCTCCTTCCACACCATAACCCCTCTCCTCCTCCCCACCTCCCCATCGTCTCCCTCAAGCCAGCAACGACTCTTCATAAGGTAAAGTAAACATTAAAACAGTACAACAAATTATTTATAATTACATGTGCAGTATTATATTGACATAAAACATGTCATACAAGTATGGATATTTTTGGGAGTGGAGTGGATTAAATTTATATCCTTTATTTTAAATAGGGAAATTTGTTTCTTAAGACGAGTTTTCCAGGTAACGAGCTCGGTGCCAGAACGTTTTAAACTCGTTAATAGAGGTTCCACTGTACTATATTTATATATTTAATTCTAACTCATATTTACGGCTACAGAGCAGTGTTATTTCTTATGTGCTACATCTTTATTCGGCAGTAGCCTTACCAGCAACGAAGTCGATACTTGTCTTGCCTTGTGAATTTGCAGGCCTGCTTTTCACACTTCACATATTTTTTGGCTACCTTCATATGCTTCTGCGGCCCACTGCTGGTTTTGTTACTGCTCTTCTAGTATATTGTATTACTGATTCGATCAGTATTGCTCCCTGCCACTTTTAGTGCCTGCTCCTGGGGGGCCCGTCCGTCTCTGGCCTTTCAGTCCCAGCCCTCCTGCTTGGAAGAAGTTTCGCTCTTTCTTCCAGAGTTTCAAGTCTCTTTAGCCTGCCTTGGTGGCGCTTTGACCTTGGGTTATTCAGGTATTCAGGTGCAAATCCGGTGGCACAGCGCATCTTGTGCGGCTGTGTTATATGTTGTATTCAATATTTTTTCTCCCGCTTTCACCTCCTTACCATTTACGGTATTGCTTGATTAAGGCTCTTGGCAGTTTTGGTTTACGTGCTGTTTATTTCACCCAGGTGATACTTTTCTCTGGCTCTTCCTGCCTTTGGGGTAGAGCTCATTCTCCACTCCTCTCCGACCCGTGTGACATGCTTCGGCCTTTAGTATTTTTCAGTTCAGTATTAATTCTTTTACGGATCAGCTCCGTTGCACCATTGGGCGCAAATTCCTTTGCGGCTTAGGCACTACAGTGGCAATTTTGTTCACCCGTTTTCCCCTTTTATTCTTGTCTACTGATTTACTGCTTACCTATTATGTAATCATTGGGTAGTACTTTCAGCCGCTAAACTCGGAATACACGTACTGACGTTACGTTGTTAGACCGAAGTTATTACAGTCTGCTCCTTACATTCTTTATGGTAATGAGTGCTATGCTGGCGGCATTAGTTCTCGTACTATATTATTACTTTCACTTTATTTACTGCCTTACCAGCT